>NC_054488.1:29008970-29016470 GCF_017639515.1 Carcharodon carcharias
TCACACACACTCTTTTTCACTCTCTTTCACACAAACACACTTTTTCTCTCTCTCTCTCACACACACACTCTTTCTCTCTCTTTCTCTCTCTCTTTCACACACACTCTCTCTCTGTCTCTCACGCACACAACCTTTCTCTCTCTTTCTCTCACACGCACACACCCTTTCTCTCTCTCTCTCTCACACACACTCTTTTTCTCTCTCTCTCTCTCTCTCTCACACATGCACACTCTTTCTCTCTCTCTTTCACACAAACACACTTTCTCTCTCTCTCACACACAGTCTTTCTCTCTCTCTCTCTCGCTCTCTCACACACACTTTCTCACTCTCTCTCTCACACATGCACACTCTTTCTCTCTCTCTTTCACACACGCACACTCTTTCTCTCTCTCATTCACACATGCACACTCTTTCACTCTCTCACACACGCACACTCTTTCTCTCTCTTTCACACACGCACACTCTTTCTCTCTCTTTCACACACGCACACTCTCTCTCTCTTTCACACACACACACTCTTTCTCTCTCTCTCTCTCACACACACTCTTTCTCTCTCTCTCTCTCTCTCTCTCACACACACTCTTTCTCTCTCTCTCTTTCACACATGCACACCTTTTCTTTCACACACACTCTTTTTCACTCTCTTTCACACAAACACACTTTTTCTCTCTCTCTGTCACACACACACTCTTTCTCTCTCTTTCTCTCTCTCTTTCACACACACTCTCTCTCTGTCTCTCACGCACACAACCTTTCTCTCTCTTTCTCTCACACGCACACACCCTCTCTCTCTCTCTCTCTCACACACACTCTTTTTCTCTCTCTCTCTCTCTCTCTCACACATGCACACTCTTTCTCTCTCTCTTTCACACAAACACACTTTCTCTCTCTCTCACACACACAGTCTTTCTCTCTCTCTCTCTCGCTCTCTCACACACACTTTCTCACTCTCTCTCTCACACATGCACACTCTTTCTCTCTCTCTTTCACACACGCACACTCTTTCTCTCTCTCTTTCACACACGCACACTCTTTCTCTCTCTCTTTCACACACGCACACTCTCTCTCTCTCTCACACACGCACACACTTTCTCTCTCTCTCTCACACACGCACACTCTTTCTCTCTCTCTTTCACACACGCACACTCTTTCTCTCTCTCTTTCACACACGCACACTCTTTCTCTCTCTCTCTCACACACGCACACTCTTTCTCTCTCTCTCACACACGCACACTCTTTCTCTCTCTCTCTCTCACACACGCACACTCTTTCTCTCTCTCTCTCACACACGCACACTCTTTCTCTCTCTCTCTCTCACACACGCACACTCTTTCTCTCTCTCTCTCACACACGCACACTCTTTCTCTCTCTCTCTCACACACGCACACTCTTTCTCTCTCTCTCTCACACACGCACACTCTTTCTCTCTCTCTCTCACACACGCACACTCTTTCTCTCTCTCTCTCACACACGCACACTCTCTCTCTCACACACGCACACTCTTTCTCTCTCTCACACACGCACACTCTTTTTCTCTCTCTCTCACACACGCACACTCTTTCTCTCTCTCACACACGCACACTCTTTCTCTCTCTCTCTCACACACGCACACTCTTTCTCTCTCTCTCTCACACACGCACACACTTTCTCTCTCTCTTTCTCACACACGCACACTCTTTCTCTCTCTCTTTCTCACACACGCACACTCTTTCATTCTCTCTTTCTCACACACGCACACTCTTTCTCTCTCTCTTTCTTACACACGCACACTCTTTCTCTCTCTCTTTCTCACACACGCACACTCTTTCTCTCTCTCTTTCTCACACACGCACACTCTTTCTCTCTCTCTTTCTCACACACGCACACTCTTTCTCTCTTTCTCACACACGCACACTCTTTCTCTCTCTCTTTCTCACACACGCACACTCTTTCTCTCTCTCTTTCTCACACACGCACACTCTTTCTCTCTCTCTTTCTCACACACGCACACTCTTTCTCTCTCTCTTTCTCACACACGCACACTCTTACTCTCTCTCTTTCTCACACACGCACACTCTTTCTCTCTCTCTTTCACACACGCACACTCTTTCTCTCTCTCTTTCACACACGCACACTCTTTCTCTCTCTCTTTCACACACGCACACTCTTTCTCTCTCTCTTTCACACACGCACACTCTTTCTCTCTCTCTTTCACACACGCACACTCTTTCTCTCTCTCTTTCACACACGCACACTCTTTCTCTCTCTCTTTCACACACGCACACTCTTTCTCTCTCTCTTTCACACACGCACACTCTTTCTCTCTCTCTTTCACACACGCACACTCTTTCTCTCTCTCTTTCACACACGCACACTCCTTCTCTCTTTCACACATGCACACTCTTTCTCTCTCTCTCTCTCACACACGCACACTCTTTCTCTCTCTCTCACACACGCACACTCTTTCTCTCTCTCTCTCACACACGCACACTCTTTCTCTCTCTCTCTCACACACGCACACTCTTTCTCTCTCTCTCTCTCACACACGCACACTCTTTCTCTCTCTCTCTCTCACACACGCACACTCTTTCTCTCTCTCTCTCACACACGCACACTCTTTCTCTCTCTCTCTCACACACGCACACTCTTTCTCTCTCTCTCTCACACACGCACACTCTTTCTCTCTCTCTCTCACACACGCACACTCTTTCTCTCTCTCTCTCACACACGCACACTCTTTCTCTCTCTCTCTCACACACGCACACTCTTTCTCTCTCTCTCTCACACACGCACACTCTTTCTCTCTCTCTCTCACACACGCACACTCTTTCTCTCTCTCTCTCACACACGCACACTCTTTCTCTCTCTCTCTCACACACGCACACTCTTTCTCTCTCTCTCTCACACACGCACACTCTTTCTCTCTCTCTCTCACACACGCACACTCTTTCTCTCTCTCTCTCACACACGCACACTCTTTCTCTCTCTCTCTCACACACGCACACTCTTTCTCTCTCTCTCTCACACACGCACACTCTTTCTCTCTCTCTCTCACACACGCACACTCTTTCTCTCTCTCTCTCACACACGCACACTCTTTCTCTCTCTCTCTCACACACGCACACTCTTTCTCTCTCTCTCTCACACACGCACACTCTTTCTCTCTCTCTCTCACACACGCACACTCTTTCTCTCTCTCTCTCACACACGCACACTCTTTCTCTCTCTCTCTCACACACGCACACTCTTTCTCTCTCTCTCTCTCACACACGCACACTCTTTCTCTCTCTCTCTCTCACACACGCACACTCTTTCTCTCTCTCTCTCTCACACACGCACACTCTTTCTCTCTCTCTCTCTCACACACGCACACTCTTTCTCTCTCTCTCTCTCACACACGCACACTCTTTCTCTCTCTCTCTCTCACACACGCACACTCTTTCTCTCTCTCTCTCTCACACACGCACACTCTTTCTCTCTCTCTTTCTCACACACGCACACTCTTTCTCTCTCTCTTTCTCACACACGCACACTCTTTCTCTCTCTCTTTCTCACACACGCACACTCTTTCTCTCTCTCTTTCTCACACACGCACACTCTTTCTCTCTCTCTTCTCACACACGCACACTCTTTCTCTCTCTCTTTCTCACACACGCACACTCTTTCTCTCTCTCTTTCTCACACACGCACACTCTTTCTCTCTCTCTTTCTCACACACGCACACTCTTTCTCTCTCTCTTTCTCACACACGCACACTCTTTCTCTCTCTCTCTTCTCACACACGCACACTCTTTCTCTCTCTCTTTCTCACACACGCACACTCTTTCTCTCTCTCTTTCTCACACACGCACACTCTTTCTCTCTCTCTTTCTCACACACGCACACTCTTTCTCTCTCTCTTTCTCACACACGCACACTCTTTCTCTCTCTCTTTCTCACACACGCACACTCTTTCTCTCTCTCTTTCTCACACACGCACACTCTTTCTCTCTCTCTTTCTCACACACGCACACTCTTTCTCTCTCTCTTTCTCACACACGCACCCTCTTTCTCTCTCTCTTTCTCACACACGCACCCTCTTTCTCTCTCTCTTTCTCACACACGCACCCTCTTTCTCTCTCTCTTTCTCACACACGCACCCTCTTTCTCTCTCTCTTTCTCACACACGCACCCTCTTTCTCTCTCTCTTTCTCACACACGCACCCTCTTTCTCTCTCTCTTTCTCACACACGCACCCTCTTTCTCTCTCTCTTTCACACACGCACACTCTTTCTCTCTCTCTTTCACACACGCACACTCTTTCTCTCTCTCTTTCACACACGCACACTCTTTCTCTCTCTCTTTCACACACGCACACTCTCTCCACACACGCACGCTCTCTCTCTCTTTCACACACGCACGCTCTCTCTCTCTTTCACACACGCACGCTCTCTCTCTCTCTCTCACACACGCACACGCTTTCTCTCTCTCTCTCACACACGCACACTCTTTCTCTCTCTCTCTCACACACGCACACTCTTTCTCTCTCTCTTTCACACACGCACACTCTTTCTCTCTCTCTTTCACACACGCACACTCTCTCTCTCTTTCACACACGCACACTCTCTCTCTCTTTCACACACGCACACTCTCTCTCTCTTTCACACACGCACACTCTCTCTCTCTTTCACACACGCACACTCTCTCTCTCTTTCACACACGCACACTCTTTCTCTCTCTCTTTCACACACGCACACACTTTCTCTCTCTCTTTCACACACGCACACTCTCTCCACACACGCACGCTCTCTCTCTCTTTCACACACGCACGCTCTCTCTCTCTTTCACACACGCACGCTCTCTCTCTCTCTCTCACACACGCACACTCTTTCTCTCTCTCTCTCACACACGCACACTCTTTCTCTCTCTCTCTCACACACGCACACTCTTTCTCTCTCTCTTTCACACACGCACACTCTTTCTCTCTCTCTTTCACACACGCACACTCTCTCTCTCTTTCACACACGCACACTCTCTCTCTCTTTCACACACGCACACTCTCTCTCTCTTTCACACACGCACACTCTCTCTCTCTTTCACACACGCACACTCTTTCTCTCTCTCTTTCACACACGCACACTCTTTCTCTCTCTCTTTCACACACGCACACACTTTCTCTCTCTCTTTCACACACGCACCCTCTTTCTCTCTTTCACACACGCACCCTCTTTCTCTCTCTTTCACACACGCACCCTCTTTCTCTCTCTCTTTCACACACGCACACTCTTTCTCTCTCTCTTTCACACACGCACACTCTTTCTCTCTCTCTTTCACACACGCACACTCTTTCTCTCTCTCTTTCACACACGCACACTCTTTCTCTCTCTCTTTCACACACGCACACTCTTTCTCTCTCTCTTTCACACACGCACACTCTTTCTCTCTCTCTTTCACACACGCACACTCTCTCTCTCTTTCACACACGCACACTCTCTCTCTCTTTCACACACGCACACTCTCTCTCTCTTTCACACACTCACACTCTCTCTCTCTTTCACACACGCACACTCTTTCTCTCTCTCTTTCACACACGCACACTCTTTCTCTCTCTCTTTCACACACGCACACACTTTCTCTCTCTCTTTCACACACGCACCCTCTTTCTCTCTTTCACACACGCACCCTCTTTCTCTCTCTTTCACACACGCACCCTCTTTCTCTCTCTCTTTCACACACGCACACTCTTTCTCTCTCTCTTTCACACACGCACACTCTTTCTCTCTCTCTTTCACACACGCACACTCTTTCTCTCTCTCTTTCACACACGCACACTCTTTCTCTCTCTCTTTCACACACGCACACTCTTTCTCTCTCTCTTTCACACACGCACACTCTTTCTCTCTCTCTTTCACACACGCACACTCTCTCTCTCCACACACGCACGCTCTCTCTCTCTTTCACACACGCACGCTCTCTCTCTTTCACACACGCACACTCTCTCTCTTTCACACACGCACGCTCTCTCTCTTCACACACGCACACTCTCTCTCTCTTTCACACACGCACACTCTCTCTCTCTTTCACACACGCACACTCTCTCTCTCTTTCACACACGCACACTCTCTCTCTCTTTCACACACGCACACTCTCTCTCTCTTTCACACACGCACACTCTCTCTCTCTTTCACACACGCACACTCTCTCTCTCTTTCACACACGCACACTCTCTCTCTTTCACACACGCACACTCTTTCTCTCTCTCTTTCACACACGCACACTCTTTCTCTCTCTCTTTCACACACGCACACTCTTTCTCTCTCTCTCTCACACGCACACTCTTTCTCTCTCTCTCACACGCACCCTCTTTCTCTCTCTCACACACACACTCTTTCTTTCTCTCTCTCACACACACATACATTCTATCTCTCACACTCTCTCTCACACACACACTCTTTCTCTCTCTCTCTCTCTCACACACACTCTTTCTCTCTCACACACACTCTTTCTGTCTCTCTCTCTCACACATGCACACTCTTTCTCTCTCTCATTCACACACGCACACTCTTTCTCTCTCTCTTTCACACACGCACACTCTCTCTCTCTCTCTTTCACACACGCACACTCTTTCTCTCTCTCTTTCACACACGCACACTCTTTCTCTCTCTCTTTCACACACGCACACTCTTTCTCTCTCTCTTTCACACACGCACACTCTTTCTCTCTCTCTTTCACACACGCACACTCTTTCTCTCTCTCTTTCTCACACACGCACACTCTTTCTCTCTCTCTTTCTCACACACGCACACTCTTTCTCTCTCTCTTTCTCACACACGCACACTCTTTTTCTCTCTCTCTTTCTCACACACGCACACTCTTTCTCTCTCTCTTTCTCACACACGCACCCTCTTTCTCTCTCTCTTTCTCACACACGCACCCTCTTTCTCTCTCTCTTTCTCACACACGCACCCTCTTTCTCTCTCTCTTTCTCACACACGCACCCTCTTTCTCTCTCTCTTTCTCACACACGCACCCTCTTTCTCTCTCTCTTTCACACACGCACACTCTTTCTCTCTCTCTTTCACACACGCACACTCTCTCCACACACGCACGCTCTCTCTCTCTTTCACACACGCACGCTCTCTCTCTATTTCACACACGCACGCTCTCTCTCTCTCTCTCACACACGCACACTCTTTCTCTCTCTCTCTCACACACGCACACTCTTTCTCTCTCTCTCTCACACACGCACACTCTTTCTCTCTCTCTTTCACACACGCACACTCTTTCTCTCTCTCTTTCACACACGCACACTCTCTCTCTCTTTCACACACGCACACTCTCTCTCTCTTTCACACACGCACACTCTCTCTCTCTTTCACACACGCACACTCTCTCTCTCTTTCACACACGCACACTCTTTCTCTCTCTCTTTCACACACGCACACTCTTTCTCTCTCTCTTTCACACACGCACACACTTTCTCTCTCTCTTTCACACACGCACCCTCTTTCTCTCTCTTTCACACACGCACCCTCTTTCTCT
>NC_054488.1:29018970-29096470 GCF_017639515.1 Carcharodon carcharias
CACACACGCACACTCTTTCTCTCTCTCTCTCACACACGCACACTCTTTCTCTCTCTCTCTCACACACGCACACTCTTTCTCTCTCTCTTTCTCACACACGCACACTCTTTCTCTCTCTCTTTCTCACACACGCACACTCTTTCTCTCTCTCTTTCTCACACACGCACACTCTTTCTCTCTCTCTTTCTCACACACGCACACTCTTTCTCTCTCTCTTTCTCACACACGCACACTCTTTCTCTCTCTCTTTCTCACACACGCACACTCTTTCTCTCTCTCTTTCTCACACACGCACACTCTTTCTCTCTCTCTTTCACACACGCACACTCTTTCTCTCTCTCTTTCACACACGCACACTCTTTCTCTCTCTCTTTCACACACGCACACTCTTTCTCTCTCTCTTTCACACACGCACACTTTCTTTCTCTCTCTCTTTCACACACGCACACTTTCTTTCTCTCTCTCTTTCACACACGCACACTTCCTCTCTCTCTCTTTCACACACGCACACTTCCTCTCTCTCTCTTTCACACACGCGCACTTCCTCTCTCTCTCTTTCACACACGCACACTTCCTCTCTCTCTCTCTCACACACGCACACTTCCTCTCTCTCTCTCTCACACACGCACACTTCCTCTCTCTCTCTCTCACACACGCACACTCTTTTTCTCTCTCTCTTTCACACACGCACACTCTCTCTCTCTTTCACACACGCACACTCTCTCTCTCTTTCACACACGCACACTCTCTCTCTCTTTCACACACGCACTCTTTCTCTCTCTCTTTCACACACGCACTCTTTCTTCTCTCTCTCTCACAAACACACTCTCTCTCACACACACACTCTTTTTCTCTCTCTCTCTCTCACACACACACTCTTTCTCTCTCTCTTTCACACAAAAACACTTTCTCTCTCTCTCTTTCACACACACACACTCTTTCTCTCTCTTTCACACACACACACTCTTTCTCTCTCTCTTTCACATATGCACACTCTTTTTCTCTCTCTCTCTCACACACACACACCCACTCTTTCTCTCTCACGCACACACACTCTTTCTTTCTCTCTCTCACACACACATACATTCTATCTCTCTCACTCTCTCACACACACATACATTCTATATGTCTCACTCTCTCACACACACACACTTTCTCTCTCTCTCTCTTTCATACACACACACTCTTTCTCTCTTTCTCTCTCACACACTCGTTCTCTCTCTCTCACACACACTCTTCTCACTCTCTCTCTCACACACGCACACTCTTTTTCTCTCTCTCTCTCACACACGCACACTCTTTCTCTCTCTCTTTCACACACGCACACTCTTTCTCTCTCTCTTTCACACACGCAAACTCTTTCGCTCTCTTTCACACACGCACACTCTCTCTCTCTTTCACGCACGCACACTCTCTCTCTCTTTCACACATGCACACTCTCTCTCTCTTTCACACACGCACACTCTTTCTCTCTCTCTTTCACACACGCACACTCTTTCTCTCTCTCTTTCACACACGCACACTCTTTCTCTCTCTCTTTCACACACGCACACTCTTTCTCTCTCTTCACACACGCACACTCTTTCTCTCTCTCTTTCACACACGCACACTCTTTCTCTCTCTCTTTCAAACACGCACACTCTTTCTCTCTCTCTTTCACACACGCACACTCTTTCTCTCTCTCTTTCCCACACGCACACTCTTTCTCTCTCTCTTTCCCACACGCACACTCTTTCTCTCTCTCTTTCACACACGCACACTCTTTCTCTCTCTCTTTCACACACGCACACTCTATCTCTCTCTCTTTCACACACGCACACTCTTTCTCTCTCTCTTTCACACACGCACACTTTCTCTCTCTCTTTCACACACACATACATTCTATCTCTCTCTCTCTCTCTCTCACACAAACTCTTTCTCTCTCTCTCTCTCTCTCGCACACACACTCTTTTTCTCTCTCTCTTTCTCTCAGACACACACACTATTTCTCTCTCTCTCTCACAGACGCACACTCTTTTTCTCTCTCTCTTTCTCACACGCACACTCTCTCTCTGTTTCACACACGCACACTCTCTCTCTCTTTCACACACGCACACTCTCTCTCTCTTTCACACACGCACTCTTTCTCTCTCTCTTTCACACACGCACTCTTTCTCTCTCTCTTTCACACACGCACTCTTTCTCTCTCTTTCACACATGCACTCTTTCTCTCTCTCTTTCACACACGCACTCTTTCTCTCTCTCTTTCACACACGCACTCTTTCTCTCTCTCTTTCACACACGCACTCTTTCTCTCTCTCTTTCACACACGCACTCTTTCTCTCTCTCTTTCACACACGCACTCTTTCTCTCTCTCTTTCACACACGCACTCTTTCTCTCTCTCTTTCACACACGCACTCTTTCTCTCTCTCTTTCACACACGCACTCTTTCTCTCTCTCTTTCACACACGCACTCTTTCTCTCTCTCTTTCACGCACGCACTCTTTCTCTCTCTCTTTCACACACGCACTCTTTCTCTCTCTCTTTCACACACGCACTCTTTCTCTCTCTCTTTCACACACGCACTCTTTCTCTCTCTCTTTCACACACGCACTCTTTCTCTCTCTCTTTCACACACGCACTCTTTCTTCTCTCTCTCTCTCACAAACACACTCTCTCTCACACACACACTCTTTTTCTCTCTCTCTCTCTCTCACACACACACTCTTTCTCTCTCTCTTTCACACAAAAACACTTTCTCTCTCTCTCTTTCACACACACACACTCTTTCTCTCTCTCTTTCACATATGCACACTCTTTTTCTCTCTCTCTCACACACACACACCCACTCTTTCTCTCTCACGCACACACACTCTTTCTTTCTCTCTCTCACACACACATACATTCTATCTCTCTCACTCTCTCACACACACATACATTCTATCTGTCTCACTCTCTCACACACACATACATTCTATCTGTCTCACTCTCTCACACACACACACTTTCTCTCTCTCTCTCTTTCATACACACACACTCTTTCTCTCTTTCTCTCTCACACACTCGTTCTCTCTCTCTCACACACACTCTTCTCACTCTCTCTCTCTCACACACGCACACTCTTTTTCTCTCTCTCTCTCACACACGCACACTCTTTCTCTCTCTCTTTCACACACGCACACTCTTTCTCTCTCTCTTTCACACACGCACACTCTTTCGCTCTCTTTCACACACGCACTCTCTCTCTTTCACGCACGCACACTCTCTCTCTCTTTCACACATGCACACTCTCTCTCTCTTTCACGCAGGCACACTCTCTCTCTCTTTCACGCACGCACACTCTCTCTCTTCACACACGCACACTCTCTCTCTCTTTCACGCACGCACACTCTCTCTCTTTCACACACGCACACTCTCTCTCTCTTTCACACACGCACTCTCTCTCTTTCACGCACGCACACTCTTTCTCTCTCTCTTTCTCACACACGCAAACTCTTTCTCTCTCTCTTTCTCACACACGCACACTCTTTCTCTCTCTCTTTCTCACACACGCACACTCTTTCTCTCTCTCTTTCACACACGCACACTCTCTCTCTCTCCACACACGCACGCTCTCTCTCTCGTTCACACACGCACACTCTCTCTTTCACACACGCACACTCTCTCTCTTTCACACACGCACACTCTCTCTCTTCACACACGCACACTCTCTCTCTCTTTCACACATGCACACTCTCTCTCTCTTTCACACACGCACACTCTCTCTCTCTTTCACACACGCACACTCTCTCTCTCTTTCACACACGCACACTCTCTCTCTCTTTCACACACGCACACTCTCTCTCTCTTTCACACACACACACTCTCTCTCTCTTTCACACACGCACACTCTCTCTCTCTTTCACACACGCACACTCTCTCTCTCTTTCACACACGCACACTCTCTCTCTCTTTCACACACGCACACTCTCTCTCTCTTTCACACACGCACTCTCTCTCTCTTTCACACACGCACTCTCTCTCTCTTTCACACACGCACACTCTTTCTCTCTCTCTTTCACACACGCACACTCTTTCTCTCTCTCTTTCACACACGCACCCTCTTTCTCTCTCTTTCACACATGCACACTCTTTCTCTCTCTTTCACACACGCACACTCTTTTTCTCTCTCTCTCTCACATTCACACTCCTCTCTCTCTCACACGCACACTCTTTCTCTCTCTCTCACACGCACACTCTTTCTCTCTCACACGCACCCTCTTTCTCTCTCACACACACACACTCTTTCTTTCTCTCTCTCACACACACATACATTCTATCTCTCACACTCTCTCTCACACACACACTCTTTCTCTCTCTCTCTCTCTCACACACACTCTTTCTCTCTCTCTCTCTCTCTCTCTCACACACACTCTTTCTCTCTCTCTCTCACACACGCACACTCTTTCTCTCTCTCTCTCACACGCACACTCTTTCTCGCTGTCTCTCTCTCTCACATGCACACTCTTTCTCTCTCTCTTTCTGTCACACGCACACTCTTTCTCTCTCTCTTTCACACACACATACACGCTTTTTCTCTCTCTCTCTCACACACACACTCTTTTTCTCTCTCTCTCTCACAAACATACTCTTTCTCTCTCTCTCAATCACACACACACACTTTCACTCTCTCTCTCACACAAGCACAATCTTTCTCTCTTTCACACACGCACACTCTCTCTTTCACACACGCACACTCTTTCTCTCTCTCTTTCACACACGCACACTCTTTCTCTCCTTTCACACACGCACCCTCTTTCTCTCTCTTTCACACATGCACACTCTTTCTCTCTCTTTCACACACGCACACTCTTTTTCTCTCTCTCTCTCACATTCACACTCCTCTCTCTCTCACACGCACACTCTTTCTCTCTCTCTCACACGCACACTCTTTCTCTCTCACACGCACCCTCTTTCTCTCTCACACACACACACTCTTTCTTTCTCTCTCTCACACACACATACATTCTATCTCTCACACTCTCTCTCACACACACACTCTTTCTCTCTCTCTCTCTCTCACACACACTCTTTCTCTCTCTCTCTCTCTCTCTCACACACACTCTTTCTCTCTCTCTCTCACACACGCACACTCTTTCTCTCTCTCTCTCACACGCACACTCTTTCTCGCTGTCTCTCTCTCTCACATGCACACTCTTTCTCTCTCTCTTTCTGTCACACGCACACTCTTTCTCTCTCTCTTTCACACACACATACACGCTTTTTCTCTCTCTCTCTCACACACACACTCTTTTTCTCTCTCTCTCTCACAAACATACTCTTTCTCTCTCTCTCAATCACACACACACACTTTCACTCTCTCTCTCACACAAGCACAATCTTTCTCTCTTTCACACACGCACACTCTTTCTCTCTTTCACACACGCACAATCTTTCTTTCACAAACACACTCTTGCTCTCTCTCACACACACACACTCTTTCTCTCTCATTCTCTCTCTCACACACACTCTTTCTCTCTCTTTCTCTCTCTTTCACACGCACACTCTTTCTCTCTCTCTCTTTCACATGCACACACTCTTTCTCTCTCTCTTTCACACGCACACACTCTTTCTCTCTTCCTTTCACACGCCCACACTCTTTCTCTCTCTCTTTCACACGCACACACTCTTTCTCTCTCTCACACAGACGCACAATCTTTCTCTCTCTCTCTCTCACACATGCACACTCTTTCTCTCTCTCTCTCACACACGCACACTCTTTCTCTCTCTCTCTCACTCGCACACACTTTCTCTCTCTCTTTCACACAAGCACACTCTTTCTCTCTCTCTTTCACATGCGCACAATCCTTCTCTCTCTCTCTCTCACACGCACACACTCTTTCTCTCTCTCTCTCTCTCACACGCGCACACCTTCTCTCTCTCTCACTCACACACACTCTTTCTCTCTCTCTCTCCCACACTCTTTCTCTCTCTCTCTCTCTCTCACACGCACACTATTTCTCTCTCTCTCTCACACGCACACTCTTTTTCTCTCTCTCTCTCTCACACACACGCTTTCTCTTTCTCTCTCTCACACGCACACTCTTTCTCTCTCTCTCTCACACATACACTCTTTCTCTCTCTCTCTCTCTCTCACACACACACACACACTCTTTTTTGCTCTCTCTCTCACAAACATACTCTTTCTCTCTCTCTCACTCACACACACACACTTTCACTCTCTCTCTCTCACACACGCACACTCTTTCTCTCTTTCACACACGCAGACTCTTTCTTTCACACACACACTCTTGCTCTCTCTCTCTCACACACACACACTCTTTTTCTCTCATTCTCTCACGCACACACACTTTCTCTCTCTTTCTCTGTCTTTCACACGCACACTCTTTCTCTCTCTCTCTTTCACATGCACACACTCTTTCTCTCTCTCTTTCACACGCACACACTCTTTCTCTCTTCCTTTCACACGCCCACACTCTTTCTCTCTCTCTTTCACACGCACACACTCTTTCTCTCTCTCACACAGACGCACAATCTTTCTCTCTCTCTCTCTCACACATGCACACTCTTTCTCTCTCTCTTTCACACGCACACACTCTTACTCTTTTTCGTTCACACGCACACACTCTTTCACTCTCTCTTTCACACGCACACACTCTTTCTCTCTCTCTCACACATGCACACTCTTTTTCTCTCTCTCACACACGCACACTCTTTCTCTCTCTCTCACACGCACACTCTTTCTCTCTCACACACACACAATCTTTCTCTCTCTCTCTCTCGAGCTCTGTCTCTCTCACTCTCTCTCTCTCTCTTGCTCTCCTCTTGCTCTCTGTCTCTCTCTCTCACGCTCTGTCTGTCTCTCTCTCTCTGGCTCTCTCTCTCTCTCTCTCTCTCTATCTCCCTCTCACGCTCTGTCTGTCTCTCTCACGCTCTCCTCTCGTGCTCTGTCTCTCTCTCACTCGCTCCCCTCTCGCACTCTGTCTCTCTCTTTTTTGCTCACTCTCTCGCGCACTGTCTCTCTCTCTCTCGCTCTTGCGCTCTGTCTCTCTTTCGTGCTCTCGCACTCTGTCTCTCTTTCGTGCTCTGTCTCTCTACCTCTCGCTCTCACTCTTGGGCTCTCTCTCACTCGCTCCCCTCTCGCGCTCTGCCTCTCCCTTTTTCGCTCACTCTCTCACGCTCTGTCTCTCTCTCTCTCGCTCTCACGCTCTGTCTCTCTCTCTCTCGCTCTCGCGCTCTGTCTCTCTCTCTCGCTCTTGCTCTCACGCTCTGTCTCTCTCTCGCTCCGTCTCTCTATCTCACGCTCTCGTGCTCTGTCTCTCTCTCTCTCTCGCTCTCCCACTCTCTCTTTCTCTCTCTCTTTCACACGCACACTCTTTCTCTCTCTCTCTTTCACACGCACACACTCTTTCTCTCTCTCTTTCACACGCACACACTCTTTCTCTCTCTCTCACGCACACACGCACACTCTTTCTCTCTCTCTCTCTCTCACATGCACACTCTTTCTCTCTCTCTTTCACATGCGCACACTCTTTCTCTCTCTCCTTCACACGCACACACTCTTTCTATCTCTCTCTCTCTCACACACACACAGTCTTTCTCTCTCTCTCTCTCACACAAGCACAATCATTCTCTCTTTCACACACGCACACTCTTTCTTTCTCTCTTTCACACACGCACACTCTTTCTCTCTTTCACACATGCACAATCTTTCTTTCACACACACACTCTTGCTCTCTCTCACACACACACACTCTTTCTCTCTCATTCTCTCTCTCACACACACTCTTTCTCTCTCTTTCTCTCTCTTTCACACGCACACTCTTTCTCTCTCTCTCTTTCACATGCACACACTCTTTCTCTCTTTCACACGCACACACTCTTTCTCTCTTCCTTTCACACGCACACACTCTTTCTCTCTCTCTTTCACACGCACACACTCTTTCTCTCTCTCACACAGACGCACAATCTTTCTCTCTCTCTCTCTCACACATGCACACTCTTTCTCTCTCTCTCTCACACACGCACACTCTTTCTCTCTCTCTCTCACTCGCACACACTTTCTCTCTCTCTTTCACACAAGCACACTCTTTCTCTCTCTCTTTCACACGCGCACACTCTTTCTCTCTCTCTTTCACATGCGCACAATCCTTCTCTCTCTCTCTCTCACACGCACACACTCTTTCTCTCTCTCTCTCTCTCACACGCGCACACCTTCTCTCTCACTCACACACACTCTTTCTCTCTCTCTCTCCCACACTCTTTCTCTCTCTCTCTCTCTCACACGCACACTATTTCTCTCTCTCTCTCACACGCACACTCTTTTTCTCTCTCTCTCTCTCTCACACACACGCTTTCTCTTTCTCTCTCTCACACGCACACTCTTTCTCTCTCTCTCTCACACATACACTCTTTCTCTCTCTCTCTCTCTCTCACACACACACACACTCTTTTTCGCTCTCTCTCTCACAAACATACTCTTTCTCTCTCTCTCACTCACACACACACACTTTCACTCTCTCTCTCTCACACACGCACACTCTTTCTCTCTTTCACACACGCAGACTCTTTCTTTCACACACACACTCTTGCTCTCTCTCTCTCACACACACACACACTCTTTTTCTCTCATTCTCTCACGCACACACACTTTCTCTCTCTTTCTCTGTCTTTCACACGCACACTCTTTCTCTCTCTCTCTTTCACATGCACACACTCTTTCTCTCTCTCTTTCACACGCACACACTCTTACTCTTTTTCGTTCACACGCACACACTCTTTCACTCTCTCTTTCACACGCACACACTCTTTCTCTCTCTCTCTCTCACACACGCACACTCTTTCTCTCTCTCTCACACATGCACACTCTTTTTCTCTCTCTCACACACGCACACTCTTTCTCTCTCTCTCACACGCACACTCTTTCTCTCTCTCACACACACAATCTTTCTCTCTCTCCCTCTCGAGCTCTGTCTCTCTCACTCTCTCTCTCTCTCTTGCTCTCCTCTTGCTCTCTGTCTCTCTCTCTCACGCTCTGTCTGTCTCTCTCTCTCTCTGGCTCTCTCTCTCTCTCTCTCTCTCTATCTCCCTCTCACGCTCTGTCTGTCTCTCTCACGCTCTCCTCTCATGCTCTGTCTCTCTCTCACTCGCTCCCCTCTCGCACTCTGTCTCTCTCTTTTTTGCTCACTCTCTCGCGCACTGTCTCTCTCTCTCTCGCTCTTGCGCTCTGTCTCTCTTTCGTGCTCTCGCACTCTGTCTCTCTTTCGTGCTCTGTCTCTCTACCTCTCGCTCTCACTCTTGGGCTCTCTCTCACTCGCTCCCCTCTCGCGCTCTGCCTCTCCCTTTTTCGCTCACTCTCTCACGCTCTGTCTCTCTCTCTCTCGCTCTCACGCTCTGTCTCTCTCTCTCTCGCTCTCGCGCTCTGTCTCTCTCTCTCTCTCGCTCTTGCTCTCACGCTCTGTCTCTCTCTCGCTCCGTCTCTCTATCTCACGCTCTCGTGCTCTGTCTCTCTCTCTCTCGCTCTCCCACTCTCTCTTTCTCTCTCTCTTTCACACGCACACTCTTTCTCTCTCTCTCTTTCACACGCACACACTCTTTCTCTCTCTCTTTCACACGCACACACTCTTTCTCTCTCTCTCACGCACACACGCACACTCTTTCTCTCTCTCTCTCTCACACACACACAGTCTTTCTCTCTCTCTCTCTCACACAAGCACAATCATTCTCTCTTTCACACACGCACACTCTTTCTTTCTCTCTTTCACACACGCACACTCTTTCTCTCTTTCACACATGCACAATCTTTCTTTCACACACACACTCTTGCTCTCTCTCTCTCACACACACACACTCTTTCTCTCTCATTCTCTCTCTCACACACACTCTTTGTCTCTCTTTCTCTCTCTTTCACACGCACACTCTTTCTCTCTCTCTCTTTCACATGCACACACTCTTTTTCTCTCTCTTTCACACGCACACACTCTTTCTCTCTTCCTTTCACACGCACACACTCTTTCTCTCTCTCTTTCACACGCACACACTCTTTCTCTCTCTCTCACACACATGCACAATCTTTCTCTCTCTCTCTCACACATGCACACTCTTTCTCTCTCTCTCTCACACGCACACTCTTTCTCGCTGTCTCTCTCTCTCACATGCACACTCTTTCTCTCTCTCTTTATGTCACACGCACACTCTTTCTCTCTCTCTTTCACAAACACATACACTCTTTTTCTCTCTCTCTCTCTCTCACACACACACTCTTTTTCTCTCTCTCTCTCACAAACATACTCTTTCTCTCTCTCTCACTCACACACACACACTTTCACTCTCTCTCTCGCACAAGCACAATCTTTCTCTCTTTCACACACGCACACTCTTTCTTTCTCTCTTTCACACACGCACACTCTTTCTCTCTTTCACACATGCACAATCTTTCTTTCACACACACACTCTTGCTCTCTCTCTCTCACACACACACACTCTTTCTCTCTCATTCTCTCTCTCACACACACTCTTTGTCTCTCTTTCTCTCTCTTTCACACGCACACTCTTTCTCTCTCTCTCTTTCACATGCACACACTCTTTTTCTCTCTCTTTCACACGCACACACTCTTTCTCTCTTCCTTTCACACGCACACACTCTTTCTCTCTCTCTTTCACACGCACACACTCTTTCTCTCTCTCTCACACACATGCACAATCTTTCTCTCTCTCTCTCACACATGCACACTCTTTCTCTCTCTCTCTCACACGCACACTCTTTCTCGCTGTCTCTCTCTCTCACATGCACACTCTTTCTCTCTCTCTTTATGTCACACGCACACTCTTTCTCTCTCTCTTTCACAAACACATACACTCTTTTTCTCTCTCTCTCTCTCTCACACACACACTCTTTTTCTCTCTCTCTCTCACAAACATACTCTTTCTCTCTCTCTCACTCACACACACACACTTTCACTCTCTCTCTCGCACAAGCACAATCTTTCTCTCTTTCACACACGCACAGTCTTTCTTTCTCTCTTTCACACACGCACACTCTTTCTCTCTTTCACACACGCACAATCTTTCTTTCTCTCTCTCACACACACACACTCTTTCTCTCTCATTCTCTCTCTCACACACACTCTTTCTCTCTCTTTCTCTCTCTTTCACACGCACACTCTTTCTCTCTCTCTCTTTCACATGCACACACTCTTTCTCTCTCTCTTTCACACGCACACACTCTTTCTCTCTTCCTTTCACACGCCCACACTCTTTCTCTCTCTCTTTCACACGCACACACTCTTTCTCTCTCTCACACAGACGCACAATCTTTCTCTCTCTCTCTCTCACACACGCACACTCTTTCTCTCTCTCTCTCACACACGCACACTCTTTCTCTCTCTCTCTCACTCGCACACACTTTCTCTCTCTCTTTCACACAAGCACACTCTTTCTCTCTCTCTTTCACATGCGCACAATCTTTCTCTCTCTCTCTCACACGCACACACTCTTTCTCTCTCTCTCTCTCTCACACGCGCACACCTTCTCTCTCTCTCACTCACACACACTCTTTCTCTCTCTCTCTCCCACACTCTTTCTCTCTCTCTCTCTCTCACACGCACACTATTTCTCTCTCTCTCTCACATGCACACTCTTTTTCTCTCTCTCTCTCTCTCTCACACACAAGCTTTCTCTTTCTCTCTCTCACACGCACACTCTTTCTCTCTCTCTCACACATACACTCTTTCTCTCTCTCTCTCTCTCACACACACACTCTTTCGCTCTCTCTCTCACAAACATACTCTTTCTCTCTCTCTCACTCACACACACACACTTTCACTCTCTCTCTCTCTCTCTCACACGCACACTCTTTCTCTCTTTCACACATGCAGAATTTTTCTTTCACACACACACTCTTGCTCTCTCTCTCTCTCACACACACACTCTTTTTCTCTCATTCTCTCACGCACACACTCATTCTCTCTCTTTCTCTGTCTTTCACACGCACACTCTTTCTCTCTCTCTCTTTCACATGCACACACTCTTTCTCTCTCTCTTTCACACGCACACACTCTTACTCTTTTTCTTTCACACGCACACACTCTTTCACTCTCTCTTTCACACGCACACACTCTTTCTCTCTCTCTCTCTCACACACGCACACTCTTTCTCTCTCTCTCACACATGCACACTCTTTTTCTCTCTCTCACACACGCACACTCTTTCTCTCTCTCTCTCACACGCACACAATCTTTCTTTCACACACACACTCTTGCTCTCTCTCTCTCACACACACAAACTCTTTTTCTCTCATTCTCTCTCACACACACACTCTTTCTCTCTCTTTCTCTGTCTTTCACACGCACTCTCTTTCTCTCTCTCTTTCACATGCACACACTCTTTCTCTCTCTCTTTCACACGCACACACTCTTTCTCTCTTTCTTTCACACGCACACACTCTCTCTCTCTCTCTCTCACACGCACACTAGTTCTCTCTCTCTCTCACACGCACACTCTTTCTCTCTCTCTCTCACACGCACACTCTTTTTTTCTCTCTCTCTCTCTCTCTCTCACACACACACTTTCTCTTTCTCTCTCTCACACGCACACTCTTTCTCTCTCTCTCTCACACGCACACTCTTTCTCTCTCTCGCTCTCTCTCTCTCGCACACACTCTTTCTCTCTGTCTTTCACACACACACACACACACACTCTTTCTCACTCTCTCTCTCACAAACATACTCTTTCTCTCTCTCTCACTCACACACACACACTTTCACTCTCTCTCTCTCACACAAGCACACTCTTTCTCTCTTTCACACATGCAGACTCTTTTTTTCTCTCTTTCACACACGCACACTCTTTCTCTCTTTCACACACGAAGAATCTTTCTTTCACACACACACTCTTGCTCTCTCTCTCTCACACACACACACTCTTTTTCTCTCATTCTCTCTCACACACACACTCTTTCTCTCTCTGTCTCTGTCTTTCACATGCACACTCTTTCTCTCTCTCTCTTTCACATGCACACACTCTTTCTCTCTCTCTTTCACACGCACACACTCACTCTTTTTCTTTCACACGCACACACTCTTTCACTCTCTCTTTCACACGCACACACTCTTTCTCTCTCTCTCTCTCACACAAGCACACTCTTTCTCTCTCTCTCTCTCACACATGCACACTCTTTTTCTCTCTCTCACACACGCACACTCTTTCTCTCTCTCTCTCACACGCAGAATCTTTCTTTCACACACACACTCTTTCTCTCTCTCTTTCACACACGCACAAATTTTCTTTCACACACACACTCTTGCTCTCTCTCTCTCACACACACAAACTCTTTTTCTCTCATTCTCTTTCACACACACACTCTTTCTCTCTCTTTCTCTGTCTTTCACATGCACTCTCTTTCTCTCTCTCTTTCACATGCACACACTCTTTCTCTCTCTCTTTCACACGCACCCACTCTTTCTCTCTCTCTTTCACACGCACACACTCTTTCTCTCTCTCTCACACACGCACACTATTTTTCTCTCTCTCTCACACGCACACTCTTTCTCTCTCTCTCTCTCACACGCACACTCTTTCTCTCTCTCTCTCTCTCACACACACACGCTTTCTCTTTCTCTCACACGCACACTCTTTCTCTCTCTCTCTCACACGCACACTCTTTCACTCTCTCTCTCTCTCACACGCACGCTTTCTCTTTCTCTCTCTCTCGCACGCACTCTTTCTCTTTCTCTCACGCGCACACTCTTTCTCTCTCTCTCTCTCATGCACACTCTTTCTCTCTCTCTCTCTCTCTCTCTCACGCACACTCTATCTCTCTTTCTCTCTCACATGCACACTCTTTCTCTCTCTCTCTCACACGCACACTCTTTGTCTCTCTCTCTCTCTCTCACATGCACACTCTTTCTATCTCTCTCTCACATGCACACTCTTTCTCTCTCTCTCACACGCACACTCTTTCTCTCTCTCGCTCTCTCTCTCTCACACACTCTCTCTCTCTCTCACACACACACGCTTTCTCTTTCTCTCTCTCACACACACACTCTTTCTCTCTCTCTCACACGCACACTCTTTCTCTCTCTCGCTCTCTCTCTTGCTCACACTCTTTCTCTCTCTCTCTCTCTCACACGCACACTCTTTCTCTCTCACTCTCTCTCATGCACACTCTTTCTCTCTCTCTCTCTCTCTCACGCACACTCTTTCTCTTTT
This sequence comes from Carcharodon carcharias, assembly GCF_017639515.1. NCBI lineage: Eukaryota > Metazoa > Chordata > Chondrichthyes > Lamniformes > Lamnidae > Carcharodon > Carcharodon carcharias. Next base: position 29,033,159 of record NC_054488.1, read on the forward strand.
TCTCTCTCACATGCACACTCTTTCTCTCTCTCTCACACGCGCACACTTTCTCTCTCTCTCACACACACACACTCTTTCTCTCTCTCTCACACACTCTTTCTCTCTCTCACACGTACACTATTTTTCTCTCTCTCTCACACGCACACTCTTTCTCTCTCTCTCTCACACGCACACTCTTTCTCTCTCTCTCTCTCTCTCACACACACGCTTTCTCTTTCTCTCTCTCACACGCACACTCTTTCTCTCTCTCTCTCTCTCACATGCACGCTTTCTCTTTCTCTCTCTCTCGCATGCACTCTTTCTCTTTCTCTCTCTCACGCGCACACTCTTTCTCTCTCTCTCTCTCATGCACACTCTTTCTCTCTCTCTCTCTCTCTCTCTCTCACGGACACTCTATCTCTCTTTCTCTCTCACATGCACACTCTTTCTCTCTCTCTCTCACACACACACTCTTTGTCTCTCTCTCTCTCTCTCTTGCACGCACTCTTTCTCTCTCTCTCTCTCTCACATGCACACTCTTTCTATCTCTCTCTTTCTCACACGCACACTCTTTCTCTCTCTCTCACACGCACAACTCTTTCTCTCTCTCTCTCTCACACACACACACTCTTTCTCTCTCTCTCTCTCTCTCTCACACGCGCACACTTTCTCTCTCTCTCTCACAAACACACACTCTTTCTCTCTCTCTCTCACACACTCTTTCTCTTTCTCTCTCTCACACATGCACACTATTTCTCTCCCTCTCACACGCACACTCTTTTTCTCTCACTCTCTCTCTCACACACACGCTTTCTCTTTCTCTCTCTCACACACACACTCTTTCTCTCTCTCTCACATGCACACTCTTTCTCTCTCTCGCTCTCTCTCTTGCTCACACTCTTTCTCTCTCTCTCTCTCACACGCGCACACTTTCTCTCTCTCTCACAAACACACACTCTTTCTCTCTCTCTCTCACACACTCTTTCTCTCTCTCTCTCTCTCTCACACGCACACTCTTTCTCTCTCTCACACACGCACACTCTTTCTCTCTCTCGCTCTCTCTCTCTCGCACACACTCTTTCTCTCTCTCTTTCACACACACATACACTCTTTTTCTCTCTCTCTCTCTCTCTCACACACACACACTCTTTTTCTCTCTCTCTCTCACAAACATACTCTTTCTGTCTCTCTCACTCACACACACACACTTTCACTCTCTCTCTCTCTCTCACACAAGCACAATCTTTCTCTCTTACACACACGCACACTCTTTCTTTCTCTCTTTCACACACGCACACTCTTTCTCTCTTTCACACACGCACAATCTTTCTTTCACACACACACTCTTGCTCTCTCTCTCTCACACACACACACTCTTTCTCTCTCATTCTCTCTCTCACACACACTCTTTGTCTCTCTTTCTCTCTCTTTCACACGCACACTCTTTCTCTCTCTCTCTTTCACATGCACACACTCTTTTTCTCTCTCTTTCACACGCACACACTCTTTCTCTCTTCCTTTCACACGCACACACTCTTTCTCTCTCTCTTTCACACGCACACACTCTTTCTCTCTCTCTCACACACATGCACAATCTTTCTCTCTCTCTCTCTCACACATGCACACTCTTTCTCTCTCTCTCTCACACACGCACACTCTTTCTCTCTCTCTCTCACACGCACACTCTTTCTCGCTGTCTCTCTCTCTCACATGCACACTCTTTCTCTCTCTCTTTCTGTCACACGCACACTCTTTCTCTCTCTCTTTCACACACACATACACTCTTTTTCTCTCTCTCTCTCACACACACACTCTTTTTCTCTCTCTCTCTCACAAACATACTCTTTCTCTCTCTCTCACTCACACACACACACTTTCACTCTCTCTCTCACACAAGCACAATCTTTCTCTCTTTCACACATGCAGACTCTTTCTTTCTCTCTCTCACACACGCACACTCTTTCTCTCTCTCTCTCACACACGCACACTCTTTCTCTCTCTCTCTCACTCGCACACACTTTCTCTCTCTCTTTCACACAAGCACACTCTTTCTCTCTCTCTTTCACATGCGCACAATCTTTCTCTCTCTCTCTCTCACACGCACACACTCTTTCTCTCTCTCTCTCTCTCACACGCGCACACCTCTCTCTCTCTCTCACTCACACACACTCTTTCTCTCTCTCTCTCCCACACTCTTTCTCTCTCTCTCTCTCTCACACGCACACTATTTCTCTCTCTCTCTCACACGCACACTCTTTTTCTCTCTCTCTCTCTCTCTCACACACAAGCTTTCTCTTTCTCTCTCTCACACGCACACTCTTTCTCTCTCTCTCACACATACACTCTTTCTCTCTCTCTCTCTCTCTCACACACACACTCTTTTTCGCTCTCTCTCTCACAAACATACTCTTTCTCTCTCTCTCACTCACACACACACACTTCCACTCTCTCTCTCTCTCACACGCACACTCTTTCTCTCTTTCACACACGCAGAATTTTTCTTTCACACACACACTCTTGCTCTCTCTCTCTCTCACACACACTTTTTCTCTCATTCTCTCACGCACACACTCATTCTCTCTCTTTCTCTGTCTTTCACACGCACACTCTTTCTCTCTCTCTCTTTCACATGCACACACTCTTTCTCTCTCTCTTTCACACGCACACACTCTTACTCTTTTTCTTTCACACGCACACACTCTTTCACTCTCTCTTTCACACGCACACACTCTTTCTCTCTCTCTCTCTCACACACGCACACTCTTTCTCTCTCTCTCACACATGCACACTCTTTTTCTCTCTCTCACACACGCACACTCTTTCTCTCTCTCTCTCACACGCACACTCTTTCTCTCTCTCTTTCACACACACACAATCTTTCTTTCACACACACACTCTTGCTCTCTCTCTCTCACACACACAAACTCTTTTTCTCTCATTCTCTCTCACACACACACTCTTTCTCTCTCTTTCTCTGTCTTTCACACGCACTCTCTTTCTCTCTCTCTTTCACATGCACACACTCTTTCTCTCTCTCTTTCACACGCACACACTCTTTCTCTCTTTCTTTCACACGCACACACTCTCTCTCTCTCTCTCTCACATGCACACTATTTCTCTCTCTCTCTCACACGCACACTCTTTTTCTCTCTCTCTCTCTCTCTCACACACACACTTTCTCTTTCTCTCTCTCACACGCACACTCTTTCTCTCTCTCTCTCACACGCACACTCTTTCTCTCTCTCGCTCTCTCTCTCTCGCACACACTCTTTCTCTCTGTCTTTCACACACACATACACTCTTTTTCTCTCTCTCTCTCTCTCTCTCACACACACACACACTCTTTTTCTCTCTCTCTCTCACAAACATACTCTTTCTCTCTCTCTCACTCACACACACACACTTTCACTCTCTCTCTCTCACACAAGCACACTCTTTCTCTCTTTCACACATGCAGACTCTTTTTTTCTCTCTTTCACACACGCACACTCTTTCTCTCTTTCACACACGAAGAATCTTTCTTTCACACACACACTCTTGCTCTCTCTCTCTCACACACACACACTCTTTTTCTCTCATTCTCTCTCACACACACACTCTTTCTCTCTCTTTCTCTGTCTTTCACATGCACACTCTTTCTCTCTCTCTCTTTCACATGCACACACTCTTTCTCTCTCTCTTTCACACGCACACACTCACTCTTTTTCTTTCACACGCACACACTCTTTCACTCTCTCTTTCACACGCACACACTCTTTCTCTCTCTCTCTCTCACACACGCACGCTCTTTCTCTCTCTCTCTCTCACACATGCACACTCTTTTTCTCTCTCTCACACACGCACACTCTTTCTCTCTCTCTCTCTCACACGCAGAATCTTTCTTTCACACACACACTCTTTCTCTCTCTCTTTCACACACGCACAAATTTTCTTTCACACACACACTCTTGCTCTCTCTCTCTCACACACACAAACTCTTTTTCTCTCATTCTCTTTCACACACACACTCTTTCTCTCTCTTTCTCTGTCTTTCACATGCACTCTCTTTCTCTCTCTCTTTCACATGCACACACTCTTTCTCTCTCTCTTTCACACGCACCCACTCTTTCTCTCTCTCTTTCACACGCACACACTCTTTCTCTCTCTCTCACACACTCTTTCTCTCTCTCTCTCTCACACGCACACTATTTTTCTCTCTCTCTCACACGCACACTCTTTCTCTCTCTCTCTCTCACACGCACACTCTTTCTCTCTCTCTCTCTCTCTCACACACACACGCTTTCTCTTTCTCTCTCTCACACGCACACTCTTTCTCTCTCTCTCTCTCACACGCACACTCTTTCACTCTCTCTCTCTCTCACACGCACGCTTTCTCTTTCTCTCTCTCTCGCACGCACTCTTTCTCTTTCTCTCTCTCACGCGCACACTCTTTCTCTCTCTCTCTCTCATGCACACTCTTTCTCTCTCTCTCTCTCTCTCTCACGCACACTCTATCTCTCTTTCTCTCTCACATGCACACTCTTTCTCTCTCTCTCTCACACGCACACTCTTTGTCTCTCTCTCTCTCTCTCTTGCACGCACTCTTTCTCTCTCTCTCTCTCTCACATGCACACTCTTTCTATCTCTCTCTCACATGCACACTCTTTCTCTCTCTCTCACACGCACACTCTTTCTCTCTCTCGCTCTCTCTCACACACTCTCTCTCTCACACACACACGCTTTCTCTTTCTCTCTCTCACACACACACTCTTTCTCTCTCTCTCACACGCACACTCTTTCTCTCTCTCTCTCTCTCTCACACGCACACTCTTTCTCTCTCACTCTCTCTCATGCACACTCTTTCTCTCTCTCCCTCTCTCTCTCACGCACACTCTTTCTCTTTTTCTCTCTCACATGCACACTCTTTCTCTCTCTCTCACACGCGCACACTTTCTCTCTCTCTCACACACACACACTCTTTCTCTCTCTCTCACACACTCTTTCTCTCTCTCACACGTACACTATTTTTCTCTCTCTCTCACACGCACACTCTTTCTCTCTCTCTCTCTCACACGCACACTCTTTCTCTCTCTCTCTCTCTCACAAACATACTCTTTCTGTCTCTCTCACTCACACACACACACTTTCACTCTCTCTCTCTCTCACACAAGCACAATCTTTCTCTCTTACACACACGCACACTCTTTCTTTCTCTCTTTCACACACGCACACTCTTTCTCTCTTTCACACACGCACAATCTTTCTTTCACACACACACTCTTGCTCTCTCTCTCTCACACACACACACTCTTTCTCTCTCATTCTCTCTCTCACACACACTCTTTGTCTCTCTTTCTCTCTCTTTCACACGCACACTCTTTCTCTCTCTCTCTTTCACATGCACACACTCTTTTTCTCTCTCTTTCACACGCACACACTCTTTCTCTCTTCCTTTCACACGCACACACTCTTTCTCTCTCTCTTTCACACGCACACACTCTTTCTCTCTCTCTCACACACATGCACAATCTTTCTCTCTCTCTCTCTCACACATGCACACTCTTTCTCTCTCTCTCTCACACACGCACACTCTTTTTCTCTCTCTCTCTCACACGCACACTCTTTCTCGCTGTCTCTCTCTCTCACATGCACACTCTTTCTCTCTCTCTTTCTGTCACACGCACACTCTTTCTCTCTCTCTTTCACACACACATACACTCTTTTTCTCTCTCTCTCTCACACACACACTCTTTTTCTCTCTCTCTCTCACACACACAAACTCTTTTTCTCTCATTCTCTTTCACACACACACTCTTTCTCTCTCTTTCTCTGTCTTTCACATGCACTCTCTTTCTCTCTCTCTTTCACATGCACACACTCTTTCTCTCTCTCTTTCACACGCACCCACTCTTTCTCTCTCTCTTTCACACGCACACACTCTTTCTCTCTCTCTCACACACTCTTTCTCTCTCTCTCTCTCACACGCACACTATTTTTCTCTCTCTCTCACACGCACACTCTTTCTCTCTCTCTCTCTCACACGCACACTCTTTCTCTCTCTCTCTCTCTCACACACACACGCTTTCTCTTTCTCTCTCTCACACGCACACTCTTTCTCTCTCTCTCTCTCACACGCACACTCTTTCACTCTCTCTCTCTCTCACACGCACGCTTTCTCTTTCTCTCTCTCTCGCACGCACTCTTTCTCTTTCTCTCTCTCACGCGCACACTCTTTCTCTCTCTCTCTCTCATGCACACTCTTTCTCTCTCTCTCTCTCTCTCACGCACACTCTATCTCTCTTTCTCTCTCACATGCACACTCTTTCTCTCTCTCTCTCACACGCACACTCTTTGTCTCTCTCTCTCTCTCTCTTGCACGCACTCTTTCTCTCTCTCTCTCTCTCACATGCACACTCTTTCTATCTCTCTCTCACATGCACACTCTTTCTCTCTCTCTCACACGCACACTCTTTCTCTCTCTCGCTCTCTCTCACACACTCTCTCTCTCACACACACACGCTTTCTCTTTCTCTCTCTCACACACACACTCTTTCTCTCTCTCTCACACGCACACTCTTTCTCTCTCTCTCTCTCTCACACGCACACTCTTTCTCTCTCACTCTCTCTCATGCACACTCTTTCTCTCTCTCCCTCTCTCTCTCACGCACACTCTTTCTCTTTTTCTCTCTCACATGCACACTCTTTCTCTCTCTCTCACACGCGCACACTTTCTCTCTCTCTCACACACACACACTCTTTCTCTCTCTCTCACACACTCTTTCTCTCTCTCACACGTACACTATTTTTCTCTCTCTCTCACACGCACACTCTTTCTCTCTCTCTCTCTCACACGCACACTCTTTCTCTCTCTCTCTCTCTCTCACACACACGCTTTCTCTTTCTCTCTCTCACACGCACCCTCTTTCTCTCTCTCTCACACGCACACTCTTTCTCTATCTCTCTCTCTCACATGCACGCTTTCTCTTTCTCTCTCTCTCTCGCATGCACTCTTTCTCTTTCTCTCTCTCACGCGCACACTCTTTCTCTCTCTCTCTCTGATGCACACTCTTTCTCTCTCTCTCTCTCTCTCTCTCTCTCTCACGCACACTCTATCTCTCTTTCTCTCTCACATGCACACTCTTTCTCTCTCTCTCTCACACACACACTCTTTGTCTCTCTCTCTCTCTCTCTTGCACGCACTCTTTCTCTCTCTCTCTCTCTCACATGCACACTCTTTCTATCTCTCTCTTTCTCACACGCACACTCTTTCTCTCTCTCTCACACGCACAACTCTTTCTCTCTCTCTCTCACACACACACACTCTTTCTCTCTCTCTCTCTCTCACACGCGCACACTTTCTCTCTCTCTCTCACAAACACACACTCTTTCTCTCTCTCTCTCACACATGCACACTATTTCTCTCCCTCTCACACGCACACTCTTTTTCTCTCACTCTCTCTCTCACACACACGCTTTCTCTTTCTCTCTCTCACACACACACTCTTTCTCTCTCTCTCACATGCACACTCTTTCTCTCTCTCGCTCTCTCTCTTGGTCACACTCTTTCTCTCTCTCTCTCTCACACGCGCACACTTTCTCTCTCTCTCACAAACACACACTCTTTCTCTCTCTCTCTCACACACTCTTTCTCTCTCTCTCTCTCACACGCACACTCTTTCTCTCTCTCTCACACACGCACACTCTTTCTCTCTCTCGCTCTCTCTCTCTCGCACACACTCTTTCTCTCTCTCTTTCACACACACATACACTCTATTTCTCTCTCTCTCTCTCTCACACACACACACACTCTTTTTCTCTCTCTCTCTCACAAACATACTCTTTCTGTCTCTCTCACTCACACACACACACTTTCACTCTCTCTCTCTCTCACACAAGCACAATCTTTCTCTCTTACACACACGCACACTCTTTCTTTCTCTCTTTCACACACGCACACTCTTTCTCTCTTTCACACACGCACAATCTTTCTTTCACACACACACTCTTGCTCTCTCTCTCTCACACACACACACTCTTTCTCTCTCATTCTCTCTCTCACACACACTCTTTGTCTCTCTTTCTCTCTCTTTCACACGCACACTCTTTCTCTCTCTCTCTTTCACATGCACACACTCTTTTTCTCTCTCTTTCACACGCACACACTCTTTCTCTCTTCCTTTCACACGCACACACTCTTTCTCTCTCTCTTTCACACGCACACACTCTTTCTCTCTCTCTCACACACATGCACAATCTTTCTCTCTCTCTCTCTCACACATGCACACTCTTTCTCTCTCTCTCTCACACACGCACACTCTTTCTCGCTGTCTCTCTCTCACACATGCACACTCTTTCTCTCTCTCTGTCACACGCACACTCTTTCTCTCTCTCTTTCACACACACATACACTCTTTTTCTCTCTCTCTCTCACACACACACTCTTTTTCTCTCTCTCTCTCACAAACATACTCTTTCTCTCTCTCTCACTCACACACACACACTTTCACTCTCTCTCTCACACAAGCACAATCTTTCTCTCTTTCACACACGCACAGTCTTTCTTTCTCTCTTTCACACACGCACACTCTTTCTCTCTTTCACACACGCACAATCTTTCTTTCACAAACACACTCTTGCTCTCTCTCACACACACACACTCTTTCTCTCTCATTCTCTCTCTCACACACACTCTTTCTCTCTCTTTCTCTCTCTTTCACACGCACACTCTTTCTCTCTCTCTCTTTCACATGCACACACTCTTTCTCTCTCTCTTTCACACGCACACACTCTTTCTCTCTTCCTTTCACACGCACACACTCTTTCTCTCTCTCACACAGACGCACAATCTTTCTCTCTCTCTCTCTCACACACGCACACTCTTTCTCTCTCTCTCTCACACACGCACACTCTTTCTCTCTCTCTCTCTCACTCGCACACACTTTCTCTCTCTCTTTCACACAAGCACACTCTTTCTCTCTCTCTTTCACATGCGCACAATCTTTCTCTCTCTCTCTCTCACACGCACACACTCTTTCTCTCTCTCTCTCTCTCACACGCGCACACCTTCTCTCTCTCTCTCTCACTCACACACACTCTTTCTCTCTCTCTCTCTCTCTCTCTCACGCACACTCTTTCTCTCTTTCTCTCTCACATGCACACTCTTTCTCTCTCTCTCTCACACACACACTCTTTGTCTCTCTCTCTCTCTCTCTTGCACGCACTCTTTCTCTCTCTCTCTCTCTCACATGCACACTCTTTCTATCTCTCTCTTTCTCACACGCACACTCTTTCTCTCTCTCTCACACGCACAACTCTTTCTCTCTCTCTCTCTCACACACACACACTCTTTCTCTCTCTCTCTCTCTCTCACACGCGCACACTTTCTCTCTCTCTCTCACAAACACACACTCTTTCTCTCTCTCTCTCACACACTCTTTCTCTTTCTCTCTCTCACACATGCACACTATTTCTCTCCCTCTCACACGCACACTCTTTTTCTCTCACTCTCTCTCTCACACACACGCTTTCTCTTTCTCTCTCTCACACACACACTCTTTCTCTCTCTCTCACATGCACACTCTTTCTCTCTCTCGCTCTCTCTCTTGCTCACACTCTTTCTCTCTCTCTCTCTCACACGCGCACACTTTCTCTCTCTCTCACAAACACACACTCTTTCTCTCTCTCTCTCACACACTCTTTCTCTCTCTCTCTCTCTCTCACACGCACACTCTTTCTCTCTCTCACACACGCACACTCTTTCTCTCTCTCGCTCTCTCTCGCACACACTCTTTCTCTCTCTCTTTCACACACACATACACTCTTTTTCTCTCTCTCTCTCTCACACACACACACACTCTTTTTCTCTCTCTCTCTCACAAACATACTCTTTCTGTCTCTCTCACTCACACACACACACTTTCACTCTCTCTCACACAAGCACACTCTTTCTCTCTTTCACACATGCAGACTCTTTCTTTCTCTCTTTCACACACGCACACTCTTTCTCTCTTTCACACACGCAGAATCTTTCTTTCACACACACACTCTTGCTCTCTCTCTCTCACACACACACACTCTTTTTCTCTCATTCTCTCTCACACACACACTCTTTCTCTCTCTTTCTCTGTCTTTCACACGCACACTCTTTCTCTCTCTCTCTTTCACATGCACACACTCTTTCTCTCTCTCTTTCACACGCACACACTCTTACTCTTTTTCTTTCACACGCACACACTCTTTCACTCTCTCTTTCACACGCACACACTCTTTCTCTCTCTCTCTCTCACACACGCACTCTTTCTCTCTCTCTCTCTCACACATGCACACTCTTTTTCTCTCTCTCTCTCACACACGCACACTCTTTCTCTCTCTCTCTCACACACACACTCTTTCTCTCTCTCTTTCACACACGTACAATCTTTCTTTCACACACACACTCTTGCTCTCTCTCTCTCACACACACAAACTCTTTTTCTCTCATTCTCTCTCACACACACATTCTTTCTATCTCTTTCTCTGTCTTTCACACGCACTCTCTTTCTCTCTCTCTCTTTCGCATGCACACACTCTTTCTCTCTCTCTTTCACACGCACACACTCTTTCTCTCTTTCTTTCACACGCACACACTCTTTCTCTCTCTCTTTCACACGCACACACTCTTTCTCTCTCTCTCACACACGCAAACTCTTTCTCTCTCTCTCTCTCACACATGCACACTCTTTCTCTCTCTCTCATGCATGCACACTCTTTCTCGCTCTCTCTCACACGCACACTCTTTCTCTCTCTCTTTCACGCACGCACACTCTTTCTCTCTCTCTTTCACACACGCCCACTCTTTCTCTCTCTCTTTCACACGCGCACACTCTTTCTCTCTTTCACATGCGCACACTCTTTCTCTCGCTCTCTCTCACACGCACACACTCTTTCTCTCTCTCTCTCTCACACACGCACACTCTTTCTCTCTCTCTCTCTCTCACATGCACACTCTTTCTCTCTCTCTTTCACACACGCACACTCTTTCTCTCTCTCTCTCTCGCACACACAGACTCTCTCTCTCTCTCTCTCACACGCGCACACTTTCTCTCTCTCTCTCACCAACACACACTTTTTCTCTCTCTCTCTCACACACTCTTTCTCTCTCTCTCTCTCTCACATGCACACTATTTCTCTCTCTCTCACATGCACACTCTTTTTCTCTCTCTCTCTCTCACACACACACTCTTTCTCTCTCTCTCACACGCACACTCTTTCTCTCTCTCGCTCTCTCTCTTGCTCACACTCTTTCTCTCTCTCTCTCTCACACGCACACTCTTTCTCTCTCACTCTCTCTCATGCACACTCTTTCTCTCTCTCTCACGCACACTCTTTCTCTTTTTCTCTCTCACATGCACACTCTTTCTCTCTCTCTCACACGCGCACACTTTCTCTCTCTCTCACACACACACACTCTTTCTCTCTCTCTCACACACTCTTTCACTCTCTCTCTCACACGCACACTATTTTTCTCTCTCTCTCACACGCACACTCTTTCTCTCTCTCTCTCTCACACTCACACTCTTTCTCTCTCTCTCTCTCTCACACACACGCTTCCTCTTTCTCTCTCTCACACGCACACTCTTTCTCTCTCCCTCACACGCACACTCTTTCACTCTCTCTCTCTCTCACACGCACACTTTCTCTTTCTCTCTCTCTCGCACGCACTCTTTCTCTTTCTCTCTCTCACGCGCACAATCTCTCTCTCTCTCTCATGCACACTCTTTCTCTCTCTCTCTCTCACAGGCACACACTCTTTCTCTCTTTCTCTCTCACATGCACACTCTTTCTCTCTCTCTCTCACACGCACACTCTTTGTCTCTCTCTCTCTCTTGCACGCACTCTTTCTCTCTCTCTCTCTCTCACACACACTCTCTCTCTCTCTCTCTCATGCACACTCTTTTTCTCTCTCTCTCTCACGCACACTCTTTCTCTCTCTCTCTCTTACACACACACTCTTTCTCTCTCTCTCACACACACACTCTTTCTTTCTCTCTCTCTGTCTCACACACACTATTTCTCTCTTATTATCTCTTACACACACACTCTGTCTCTCTCTCTTACACACACACTCTTCTCTCTCTCTCTCACACAAACTCTATTTCTCTCTCTCTCTCTCTCTCTCACACACACTCTTTTTCTCTCTCTCTCTCTCACACATACACTTTTTCTCTCTTTCTCACACACGCACACTCTATCGCTCTCGCGCTCTGTCTCTCTCTCTCTCGCTCTCACGCTCTGTCTCGCTCTCGCGCTTTGTCTCTCTCTATCTCGCTCTGTCTCTCTCTCTCGCTCTCGCGCTCTGTCTCTCTCTCTCGCTCTCGCGCTCTGTCTCGCTCTCTCTCGCTCTCGCGCTCTGTCTCTCTCTCTCTCGCTCTCGCGCTCTGTCTCTCTCTCTCCCTCGCTCTCGTGCTCTCTCTATCTCTCTTGTTCTAGCGCTTTGTCTCTCTCTCTCTCGCTCTCGTGCACTGTCTCCCTCTCTCTCGCTCTCGCTCTCCCGCTCTCACGCTCTGTCTCTCTCTCGCTCTTGCGCTCTGTCTCTCTCTCGCTCTCGCTCTCACGCTCTGTCGCTCTCTTGCTCTCGCGCTCTGTCTCTCTCTCACTCTTTTGCGCTCTGTCTCTGGTGGTCTTTTCCCCTTGTGCTCTGTGTCTCCCTCGCTCTCAGCTCTGTCTCTCTCTCTCTCTCTCTCTCCCTCTTGTGCTCTGTCTCTTGCTCTCTCTCCCTATCTCTCTCCCTCTCATGCTCTGTCTCTCTCACGCTCTGTCTCACTGTCTTTCGCTCTCCTCTCATGCTCTGTCTCTCTCACTCTCCCTCTCGCGCTCTGTCTCTCTCTATCCCTCTCACGCTCTGTCTCTCTCACTCTCGCTCTCCCTCTCGCGCTCTGTCTCTCTCTCTATCCCTCTCACGCTCTGTCTCTCTCACTCTCGCTCTCCCTCTTGCGCTCTGTCTCTCTCTCTCTTTCACTCTCGCGCTCTGTCTCTCTCTTTCTCTCAAGCTCTGTCTCTCTCTCTCACTCTCGCACTGTCTCTCTCTCTTGCTCTTGCACTCTGTCTCTCCCTCTTTCTCTCGTGCTCTTTCTCTCTCTCTCTCTCTCCCTCTCGCACTCTGTCTATATTACTCTCACTCTACTTCTCATGCTCTGTTTCTCTCTCTCTTGGTCTCCTCTCGCGCTCTGTCTCTCTCTCGCGCTGTCTCTCTCTCTCTTCCTCTCCCGCTCTGTCTCTGTTTCTCTCTCTCCCTCTCGAGCTCTGTCTCTCTCACTCTCTCTCTCTCTCTTGCTCTCCTCTTGCTCTCTGTCTCTCTCTCTCACGCTCTGTCTGTCTCTCTCTCTCTCTGTGCCTCTCGCGCTCTGTGTCTCTCTCTTGCTCTCCCGCTCATGCTCTGTGTCTCTCACCCACTCTCCCGCACTGTCTCTCTCTCTCGCGCTCTGTCTCTCTCTCTCACTCTCCTCCTGCGCTCTGTCTCTCCTTCTCTCGCTCTCCCTCTGGCGCTCTGTCTCTCTGTCTTTTGCTTTCCCTCTCGTGATCACTCTCTCTCTCTCTCTCTTGCTCTCCTGCTCACGCTCTGTGTGTCTTTCTCTCTCTCTCTCATTCTCACACTCTGTCTCTCTCTCCCTCTCCGGCTCTCTCTCTCCCTCTCTCTCTCTCTCTCTATCTCCCTCTCACGCTCTGTCTGGCTCTCTCACGCTCTCCTCTCGTGCTCTGTCTCTCTCTCACTTGCTCCCCTCTCGCACTCTGTCTCTCTCTTTTTTGCTCACTCTCTCGCGCACTGTCTCTCTCTCTCTCGCTCTCGCGCTCTGTCTCTCTTTCGTGCTCTCGCACTCTGTCTCTCTTTCGTGCTCTGTCTCTCTCCCTCTCGCTCTCGCTCTTGGGCTCTGTCTCTCTCTCGCTCTCGCTCTCACGCTCTGTCGCTCTCTTGCTCTCGCGCTCTGTCTCTCTCTCACTCTTTTGCGCTCTGTCTCTGGTGGTCTTTTCCCCTTGTGCTCTGTGTCTCCCTCGCTCTCAGCTCTGTCTCTCTCTCTCTCTCTCTCTCCCTCTTGTGCTCTGTCTCTTGCTCTCTCTCCCTATCTCTCTCCCTCTCATGCTCTGTCTCTCTCACGCTCTGTCTCACTGTCTTTCGCTCTCCTCTCATGCTCTGTCTCTCTCACTCTCCCTCTCGCGCTCTGTCTCTCTCTCTATCCCTCTCACGCTCTGTCTCTCTCACTCTCGCTCTCCCTCTTGCGCTCTGTCTCTCTCTCTCTTTCACTCTCGCGCTCTGTCTCTCTCTTTCTCTCAAGCTCTGTCTCTCTCTCTCACTCTCGCACTGTCTCTCTCTCTTGCTCTTGCACTCTGTCTCTCCCTCTTTCTCTCGTGCTCTTTCTCTCTCTCTCTCTCTCCCTCTCGCACTCTGTCTATATTACTCTCACTCTACTTCTCATGCTCTGTTTCTCTCTCTCTTGGTCTCCTCTCGCGCTCTGTCTCTCTCTCGCGCTGTCTCTCTCTCTCTTCCTCTCCCGCTCTGTCTCTGTTTCTCTCTCTCCCTCTCGAGCTCTGTCTCTCTCACTCTCTCTCTCTCTCTTGCTCTCCTCTTGCTCTCTGTCTCTCTCTCTCACGCTCTGTCTGTCTCTCTCTCTCTCTCTGTGCCTCCCGCGCTCTGTGTCTCTCTCTTGCTCTCGCGCTCTGTCTCTCTCTCACTCTTTTGCGCTCTGTCTCTGGTGGTCTTTTCCCCTTGTGCTCTGTGTCTCCCTCGCTCTCAGCTCTGTCTCTCTCTCTCTCTCTCTCTCCCTCTTGTGCTCTGTCTCTTGCTCTCTCTCCCTATCTCTCTCCCTCTCATGCTCTGTCTCTCTCACGCTCTGTCTCACTGTCTTTCGCTCTCCTCTCATGCTCTGTCTCTCTCACTCTCCCTCTCGCGCTCTGTCTCTCTCTCTATCCCTCTCACGCTCTGTCTCTCTCACTCTCGCTCTCCCTCTTGCGCTCTGTCTCTCTCTCTCTTTCACTCTCGCGCTCTGTCTCTCTCTTTCTCTCAAGCTCTGTCTCTCTCTCTCACTCTCGCACTGTCTCTCTCTCTTGCTCTTGCACTCTGTCTCTCCCTCTTTCTCTCGTGCTCTTTCTCTCTCTCTCTCTCTCTCCCTCTCGCACTCTGTCTATATTACTCTCACTCTACTTCTCATGCTCTGTTTCTCTCTCTCTTGGTCTCCTCTCGCGCTCTGTCTCTCTCTCGCGCTGTCTCTCTCTCTCTTCCTCTCCCGCTCTGTCTCTGTTTCTCTCTCTCCCTCTCGAGCTCTGTCTCTCTCACTCTCTCTCTCTCTCTTGCTCTCCTCTTGCTCTCTGTCTCTCTCTCTCACGCTCTGTCTGTCTCTCTCTCTCTCTGTGCCTCTCGCGCTCTGTGTCTCTCTCTTGCTCTCCCGCTCATGCTCTGTGTCTCTCACCCACTCTCCCGCACTGTCTCTCTCTCTCGCGCTCTGTCTCTCTCTCTCACTCTCCTCCTGCGCTCTGTCTCTCCTTCTCTCGCTCTCCCTCTGGCGCTCTGTCTCTCTGTCTTTTGCTTTCCCTCTCGTGATCACTCTCTCTCTCTCTCTCTTGCTCTCCTGCTCACGCTCTGTGTGTCTTTCTCTCTCTCTCTCATTCTCACACTCTGTCTCTCTCTCCCTCTCCGGCTCTCTCTCTCTCTCTCTCTCTCTCTCTCTATCTCCCTCTCACGCTCTGTCTGGCTCTCTCACGCTCTCCTCTCGTGCTCTGTCTCTCTCTCACTTGCTCCCCTCTCGCACTCTGTCTCTCTCTTTTTTGCTCACTCTCTCGCGCACTGTCTCTCTCTCTCTCGCTCTCGCGCTCTGTCTCTCTTTCGTGCTCTCGCACTCTGTCTCTCTTTCGTGCTCTGTCTCTCTCCCTCTCGCTCTCGCTCTTGGGCTCTGTCTCTCTCTCTCTCGCTCCCCTCTTGTGCTCTGTCTCTCTCTCACTCGCTCCCCTCTCGCGCTCTGCCTCTCCCTTTTTCGCTCACTCTCTCGCGCTCTCTCTCTCTCTCTCTCGCTCTCGCGCTCTGTCTCTCTCTCTCTCGCTCTCGCGCTCTGTCTCTCTCTCTCTCTCGCTCTTGCTCTAACGCTCTGTCTCTCTCTCTCTCGCTCCGTCTCTCTATCTCTCGCTCTCGTGCTCTGTCTCTCTCTCTCTCGCTCTCCCACTCTCTCTTTCTCTCTCTCTTTCACACGCACACTCTTTCTCTCTCTCTCTTTCACACGCACACACTCTTTCTCTCTCTCTTTCACACGCACACACTCTTTCTCTCTCTCTTTCACAAGCACACACTCTTTCTCTCTCTCTCACGCACACACGCACACTCTTTCTCTCTCTCTCTCTCTCACATGCACACTCTTTCTCTCTCTGTTTCACATGCGCACACTCTTTCTCTCTCTCCTTCACACGCACACACTCTTTCTATCTCTCTCTCTCACACGCACACAGTCTTTCTCTCTCTCTCTCTCTCACACGCACACACACTCTCTCTCACACGCACACACTTTCTCTCTCTCACAAACAAACACACTCTTTCTCTCTCTCTCACACACACTTTCTTTCTCTCTCTCTCTCTCTCTTACACACACGTATTCTTTCTCTCTCTCTTACACACACACACTCTTTTCTCTCTCTCTCACACACGCACACTCTTTTTCTCTCTCTTTCTCTCACACGCACACTCTTTCTCGCTGTCTCTCTCTCCCATGCACACTCTTTCTCTCTCTCGTTCTGTCACACGCACACTCTTTCTCTCTATCTTTCACACACACATACACTCTTTTTCTCTCTCTCTCTCTCACACACACACTTTTTTTCTCTCTCTCTCACAAACATACTCTTTCTCTCTCTCTCACTCACAAACACACACTTTCACTCTCTCTCACACAAGCACAATCGTTCTCTCTTTCACACACGCACACTCTTTCTTTCTCTCTTTCACACACGCACATTCTTTCTCTCTTTCACACATGCACAATCTTTCTTTCACACACACACTCTTGCTCTCTCTCTCTCACACACACACACTCTTTCTCTCTCATTCTCTCTCTCACACACACTCTTTGTCTCTCTTTCTCTCTCTTTCACATGCACACTCTTTCTCTCTCTCTTTCACATGCACACACTCTTTTTCTCTCTCTTTCACACGCACACACTCTTTCTCTCTTCCTTTCACACGCACACACTCTTTCTCTCTCTCTTTCACACGCACACACTCTTTCTCTCTCTCTCACACACATGCACAATCTTTCTCTCTCTCTCTCTCACACATGCACACTCTTTCTCTCTCTCTCTTGCACACGCACACTCTTTCTCTCTCTCTCTCACACGCACACTCTTTCTCGCTGTCTCTCTCTCTCACATGCACACTCTTTCTCTCTCTCTTTCTGTCACACGCACACTCTTTCTCTCTCTCTTTCACACACACATACACTCTTTTTCTCTCTCTCTCTCTCTCACACACACACTCTTTTTCTCTCTCTCTCTCACAAACATACTCTTTCTCTCTCTCTCGCTCACACACACACACTTTCACTCTCTCTCTCACACAAGCACAATCTTTCTCTCTTTCACACACGCACAGTCTTTCTTTCTCTCTTTCACACACGCACACTCTTTCTCTCTTTCACACAAGCACAATCTTTCTTTCACAAACACACTCTTGCTCTCTCTCTCTCACACACACACACTCTTTCTCTCTCATTCTCTCTCTCACACACACTCTTTCTCTCTCTTTCTTTCTCTTTCACACGCACACTCTTTCTCTCTCTCTCTTTCACATGCACACACTTTCTCTCTCTCTTTCACACGCACACACTCTTTCTCTCTTCCTTTCACACGCCCACACTCTTTCTCTCTCTCTTTCACACGCACACACTCTTTCTCTCTCTCTCACACAGACGCACAATCTTTCTCTCTCTCTCTCTCTCACACATGCACACTCTTTCTCTCTCTCTCTCACACACGCACACTCTTTCTCTCTCTCTCTCACACGCACACACTTTCTCTCTCTCTTTCACACAAGCACACTCTTTCTCTCTCTCTTTCACACGCGCACACTCTTTCTCTCTTTCACATGCGCACAATCTTTCTCTCTCTCTCTCACACGCACACACTCTTTCTCTCTCTCTCTCTCTCTCACACGCGCACACCTTCTCTCTCTCTCTCTCACTCACACACACTCTTTCTCTCTCTCTCTCCCACACTCTTTCTCTCTCTCTCTCTTTCACACGCACACTATTTCTCTCTCTCTCTCACACGCACACTCTTTCTCTCTCTCTCACACGCACACTCTTTTTCTCTCTCTCTCTCTCTCACACACACGGTTTCTCTTTCTCTCTCTCACACACACACTCTCTCTCTCTCTCACACGCACACTCTTTCTCTCTCTCGCTCTCTCTCTCTCGCACACACTCTTTTTCTCTCTCTCTTTCACACACACATACACTCTTTCTCTCTCTCTCTCTCTCACACACACACACACTCTTTTTCTCTCTCTCTCTCACAAACATACTCTTTCTCTCTCTCTCACTCACACACACACACTTTCACTCTCTCTCTCACACAAGCACACTCTTTCTCTCTTTCACACATGCAGACTCTTTCTTTCTCTCTTTCACACACGCACACTCTTTCTCTCTTTCACACACGCAGAATCTTTCTTTCACACACACACTCTTGCTCTCTCTCTCTCACACACACACACTCTTTTTCTCTCATTCTCTCTCACACACACACTCTTTCTCTCTCTTTCTCTGTCTTTCACACGCACACTCTTTCTCTCTCTCTCTTTCACATGCACACACTCTTTCTCTCTCTCTTTCACACGCACACACTCTTACTCTTTTTCTTTCACACGCACACACTCTTTCACTCTCTCTTTCACACGCACACACTCTTTCTCTCTCTCTCTCTCACACACAGCACACTCTTTCTCTCTCTCTCTCTCACACATGCACACTCTTTTTCTCTCTCTCACACACGCACACTCTTTCTCTCTCTCTCTCACACGCACACTCTTTCTCTCTCTCTTTCACACACGCACAATCTTTCTTTCACACACACACTCTTGCTCTCTCTCTCTCTCACACACAAACTCTTTTTCTCTCATTCTCTCTCTCGCACACACTCTTTCTCTCTCTCTTTCACACACACATACACTCTTTCTCTCTCTCTCTCTCTCTCTCACACACACACACTCTTTTTCTCTCTCTCTCTCACAAACATACTCTTTCTCTCTCTCTCACTCACACACACACACTTTCACTCTCTCTCTATCACACAAGCACACTCTTTCTCTCTTTCACACATGCAGACTCTTTCTTTCTCTCTTTCACACACGCACACTCTTTCTCTCTTTCACACACGCAGAATCTTTCTTTCACACACACACTCTTGCTCTCTCTCTCTCACACACACACACTCTTTTTCTCTCATTCTCTCTCACACACACACTCTTTCTCTCTCTTTCTCTGTCTTTCACACGCACTCTCTTTCTCTCTCTCTCTTTCACATGCACACACTCTTTCTCTCTCTCTTTCACACGCACACACTCACTCTTTTTCTTTCACACGCACACACTCTTTCACTCTCTCTTTCACACGCACACACTCTTTCTCTCTCACTCTCTCACACAAGCACACTCTTTCTCTCTCTCTCTCTCACACATGCACGCTCTTTTTCTCTCCCTCACACACGCACACTCTTTCTCTCTCTCTCTCACACGCACACTCTTTCTCTCTCTCTTTCACACAAGCACAATCTTTCTTTCACACACACACTCTTGCTCTCTCTCTCTCACACACACAAACTCTTTTTCTCACATTCTCTCTCACACACACACTCTTTCTCTCTCTTTCTCTGTCTTTCACACGCACTCTCTTTCTCTCTCTCTTTCACATGCACACACTCTTTCTCTCTCTCTTTCACACGCACACACTCTTTCTCTCTTTCTTTCACACGCACACACTCTTTCTCTCTCTCTTTCTCACGCACACACTCTTTCTCTCTCTCTCACACACACAAACTCTTTCTCTCTCTCTCTCACGCTTGCACACTCTTTCTCTCTCTCTCTTACACGCACACTCTTTCTCTCTCTCTTTCACGCACGCACACACTTTCTCTCTATCTTTCACACACGCACACTCTTTCTCTCTCTCTTTCACACACGCACACTCTTTCTCTCTCTCTTTCACATGCGCACACTCTTTCTCTCGCTCTCTCTCACACGCATACACTCTTTCTCTCTCTCTCTCTCACACACACACACTCTTTCTCTCTCTCTCTCTCTCTCACATGCACACTCTTTCTCTCTCTCCTTCACACACGCACACTCTTTCTCTCTCTCTTTCACATGCGCACACTCTTTCTCTCGCTCTCTCTCACACGCACACACTCTTTCTCTCTCTCTCTCACACACACACACTCTTTCTCTCTCTCTCTCTCACACGCGCACACTTTCTCTCTCTCTCTCACAAACACACACTCTTTCTCTCTCTCTCTCTCTCTCACATGCACACTATTTCTCTCTCACACGCACACTCTTTTTCTCTCTCTCTCTCTCTCTCACACACACACGCTTTCTCTTTCTCTCTCTCACACACACACTCTTTCTCTCTCTCTCACACGCACACTCTTTCTCTCTCTCGCTCTCTCTCTTGCTCACACTCTTTCTCTCTCTCTCTCTCGCACGCACACTCTTTCTCTCTCACTCTCTCTCATGCACACTCTTTCTCTCTCTCTCACACGCGCACACTTTCTCTCTCTCTCACACACCCACACTCTTTCTCTCTCTCTCACACACTCTTTCTCTCTCTCTCTCACACGCACACTATTTTTCTCTCTCTCTCACACGCACACTCTTTCTCTCTCTCTCTCTCACACACGCACACTCTTTCTCTCTCTCTCTCTCTCACACACACGCTTTCTCTCTCTCTCTCTCACACGCACACTCTTTCACTCTCTCTCTCACACGCACGCTTTCTCTTTCTCTCTCTCTCGCACGCACTCTTTCTCTTTCTCTCTCTCACGCGCACACTCTTTTTCTCTCTCTCTCTCATGCACACTCTTTTTCTCTCTCTCTCTTTCTCTCACGCACACTCTATCTCTCTTTCTCTCTCACATGCACACTATTTCTCTCTCTCTCTCACACGCACACTCTTTGTCTCTCTCTCTCTCACTCTCTCTCTTGCACGCACTCTTTCTCTCTCTCTCTCTCTCACATGCACACTCTTTCTATCTCTCTCTCACATGCACACTCTTTCTCTCTCTCTCACGCGCACACTCTTTCTCTCTCTCGCTCTCTCTCTCTCACACACACTCTCTCTCTCTCTCTCTCACACACACACGCTTTCTCTTTCTCTCTCTCACACACACACTCTTTCTCTCTCTCTCACACGCACACTCTTTCTCTCTCTCTCTCTTACACACACACTCTTTCTCTCTCTCTCACACACACACTCTTTCTGTCTCTCTCTCTGTCTCACACACACTATTTCTCTCTTATTCTCTCTTACACACACCCTCTCTGTCTCTCTCTCTTACACACACACTCTTCTCTCTCTCTCTCACACAAACTCTATTTCTCTCTCTCTCTCTCACACACACACTCTTTTTCTCTCTCTCTCTCTCACACATACACTTTTTCTCTCTCTCACACACGCACACTCTATCGCTCTCGCGCTCTGTCTCTCTCTCTCTCGCTCTCGCGCTCTGTCTCGCTCTCTCTCGCTCTCGCGCTCTGTCTCTCCCTCTCTCGCGATCTGTCTCTCTCTCTCCCTCACTCTCGTGCTCTCTCTATCTCTCTCGTTCTAGCGCTTTGTCTCTCTCTCTCTCGCTCTCGTGCACTGTCTCCCTCTCTCTCACTCTCGCGCTCTCTCTCTCTCTCACTCGCTCCCCTCTCGTGCTCTGTATCTCTCCTTTTCGCTCTCCGTCTCATGCACTGTCTCTCTCGCTCTGGCGCACTGCCTCTCTCGCTCTCGCGCTCTGTCTCTCTCTCTCTTGCTCTTGCGCTCTGTCTCTCTCTCTCGCTCTTGCGCTCTGTCTCTCTCTCTCTCGCTCTCTGTCTCTCCTTCTCTCGCTCTCGCATTCTGTCTCTCTCTCTCGCTCTCGCGCTCTGTCTCTCTCTCCCTCACTCTGTCTCTCTCTCTCTCACTCTCGCGCTCTGTCTCTCTCTCTCTCGCTCTCGTGCTCTGTCTGTCTCTCTCTCTCTCGCTCTCGCTCTCTATCTCTCTCTCTCTCTCTCGCGTTCTGTCTCTCTCCCGCTCTCACGCTCTGTCTCTCTCTTGCTCACATGCTCTGTCTCTCGCTCTCACGCTCTGTCTCTCTCTCACTCTCACGCTCTGTCTCTCTCTCGCGCTCTGTTTCTATCTCGCTCTCGCTCTCACGCTCTGTCTCTCTCTCGCGCTCTGTCTCTCTCTCACTCTTTCGCGCTCTGTCTCTCGTGGTCTTTTCCCCTTGTGCTCTGTGTCTCCCTTGCTCTCAGCTCTTTCTCTCTCTCTCTCTCGCTCTCCCTCTTGTGCTCTGTCTCTTGCTCTCTCTCTCCCTATCTCTCTCCCTCTCATGCACTGTCTCTCTTGCGCTCTGTCTCTCTCTCTCACTCTCCCTCTTGCTCACTCTCTCCCTCTCATGCTCTGTCTCTCTCGCGCTCTGTCTCACTGTCTTTCGCTCTCCTCTCATGCTCTGTCTCTCTCACTCTCTCTCTCGCTCTCGCGATCTGTCTCGCTCTCTCTCGCTCTCGTGCTCTGTTTCTCTCTCTCTCACTCTCACACTCTGTCTCTCTCTCACTCACGCTCTGTCTCACTCTCCCTCTCGTGCTCTGTCTCTCTCTCTCTCGCTCTCGCGCTCTGTTTCTCTCTCTCTCTCTCGCTCACCTCTCGCCCTCTGTCTCTCAATTTTTCACTCTCCGTCTCGCGCACTGTCTCTCTCTCGCTCTCACGCTCTGTCTCTCTTGCTCTCGTTCTCCCGCTCTGCCTCTCTCTCGCTCTCACGCTCTGTTTCTCTCTGTCTCACTCTCGCACTCTCTCTCTCTCTCTCACTCTCGCGCTCTGTCTCCCTCTCTCTCCTTCTCTCGCTCGGCCTCTCTCTCTCTCACTCTGTCTCTCTGTCTCTCTGTCTCTCTTGCGCTCTGTCTCTCTCTCTCTCTCACTCTCGCCCTCTGTCTCTCTGTCTTTCGCTCTCGCACTCTTTCTCTCTCTGTCTCTTGCTCTTGCGCTCTGTTTCTCTCTGTCTCTCTCACCCTTTCGCACTCTCTCTCATGCTCTGTCTCTCTCTCTCTCGCTCTACTTCTCGCGCTCTGTCTCTCAATTTTTCACTCTCAGTCTCACGCACTGTCTCTCTCTCTCTCGCTCTCATGCTCTGTCTCTCTGTCTCTCGCTCTCGTGCTCTGTCTCTCTCTCTCTCTCGCTCTCACACTCTCTCTTTCTCTCTCTCTTTCACACGCACACACTCTTTCTCTCTCTCTTTCACGCGCACACACTCTTTCTCTCTCTCTTTCACACACACACACTCTTTCTCTCTCTCATGCACACACTCTTTCTCTCTCTCTCTCACGCACACGCTTTCTGTCTCTCTATCACACGCACACTCTTTCTCTCTCTCACACATGCACAATCTTTCTCTCTCTCTTGCACACATGCACACTCTTTCTCTCTCTCTCTTTCACATGCACACACTCTTTCTCTCTCTCTTTCACACGCACACACTCACTCTCTTTCACACACACACACTCTTTCTCTCTCTCTCTCTCTCACACACACACTCTTTCTCTCTCTCTCTCTCACACATGCACACTCTTTTTCTCTCTCTCACACACGCACACTCTTTCTCTCTCTCTCTCACACGCAGAATCTTTCTTTCACACACACACTCTTTCTCTCTCTCTTTCACACACGCACAAATTTTCTTTCACATACACACTCTTGCTCTCTCTCTCTCACACACACAAACTCTTTTTCTCTCATTCTCTCTCACACACACACTCTTTCTCTCTCTTTCTCTGTCTTTCACACGCACTCTCTTTCTCTCTCTCTTTCACATGCACACACTCTTTCTCTCTCTCTTTCACACGCACACACTCTTTCTCTCTTTCTTTCACACGCACACACTCTTTCTCTCTCTCTTTCACACGCACACACTCTTTCTCTCTCTCTCACACACGCAAACTCTTTTTCTCTCTCTCTCTCTCACACATGCACACTCTTTCTTTCTCTCTCTCACACATGCACACTCTTTCTTTCTCTCTCTCACGCATGCACACTCTTTCTCTCTCTCTCTCTTACACGCACACTCTTTCTCTCTCTCTTTCACGCACGCACACTCTTTCTCTCTCTCTTTCACACACGCACACTCTTTCTCTTTCACACGCGCACACTCTTTCTCTCTCTCTTTCACATGCGCACACTCTTTCTCTCGCTCTCTCTCACACGCACACACTCTTTCTCTCTCTCTCTCTCACACACGCACACTCTTTCTCTCTCTCTCTCTCTCACACGCACACTCTTTCTCTCTCTCTTTCACACACGCACACTCTTTCTCTCTCTCTTTCACATGCGCACACTCTTTCTCTCGCTCTCTCTCACACGCACACACTCTTTCTCTCTCTCTCTCTCACACACACACACTCTTTTTCTCTCTCTCTCTCTCACACGCTCACACTTTCTCTCTCTCTCACAATCACACACTCTGTCTCTCTCTCTCTCACACACTCTTTCTCTCTCTCTCTCTCTCACATGCACTCTATTTCTCTCTCTCTCACACGCACACTCTTTTTCTCTCTCTCTCTCTCTCACACACACACGCTTTCTCTTTCTCTCTCTCACACACACACTCTTTCTCTCTCTCTCACACGCACACTCTTTCTCTCTCTCGCTCTCTCTCTTGCTCACACTCTTTCTCTCTCTCTCTCTCACACGCACACTCTTTCTCTCTCACTCTCTCTCATGCACACTCTTTCTCTCTCTCTCTCTCTCACGCACACTCTTTCTCTTTTTCTCTCTCACATGCACACTCTTTCTCTCTCTCTCACACGCGCACACTTTCTCTCTCTCTCACACACACACACTCTTTCTCTCTCTCTCACACACTCTTTCTCTCTCACTCTCTCACACGCACACTATTTTTCTCTCTCTCACACGCACACTCTTTCTCTCTCTCTCTCTCACACGCACACTCTTTCTCTCTCTCTCTCTCTCTCTCACACACACGCTTTCTCTTTCTCTCTCTCACACGCACACTCTTTCTCTCTCTCTCTCTCACACGCACACTCTTTCACTCTCTCTCTCTCTCACACGCACGCTTTCTCTTTCTCTCTCTCTCGCACGCACTCTTTCTCTTTCTCTCTCTCACGCGCACACTCTTTCTCTCTCTCTCTCTCATGCACACTCTTTCTCTCTCTCTCTCTCTCTCTCTCACGCACACTCTATCTCTCTTTCTCTCTCACATGCACACTCTTTCTCTCTCTCGCTCACACGCACACTCTTTGTCTCTCTCTCTCTCTCTTGCACGCACTCTTTCTCTCTCTCTCTCTCTCATATGCACACTCTTTCTATCTCTCTCTTTCTCACATGCACACTCTTTCTCTCTCTCTCACGCGCACACTCTCTCTCTCTCTCACACACACACACGCTTTCTCTTTCTCTCTCTCACACACACACTCTTTCTCTCTCTCTCACACGCACACTCTTTCTCTCTCTCGCTCTCTCTCTTGCTCATACTCTTTCTCTCTCTCTCTCACACGCACACTCTTTCTCTCTCACTCTCTCTCATGCACACTCTTTCTCTCTCTCTCTCTCTCTCACGCACACTTTCTCTTTTTCTCTCTCACATGCACACTCTTTCTCTCTCTCTCACACGCGCACACTTTCTCTCTCTCTCACACACACACACTCTTTCTCTCTCTCTCACACACTCTTTCTCTCTCTCACACGTACACTATTTTTCTCTCTCTCTCACATGCACACTCTTTCTCTCTCTCTCTCTCACACTCACACTCTTTCTCTCTCTCTCTCTCACACACACGCTTTCTCTTTCTCTCTCTCACACGCACACTCTTTCTCTCTCTCTCACACGCACACTCTTTCACTCTCTCTCTCTCTCTCACATGCACGCTTTCTCTTTCTCTCTCTCTCGCACGCACTCTTTCTCTTTCTCTCTCTCACGCGCACACTCTTTCTCTCTCTCTCTCTCATGCACACTCTTTTTCTCTCTCTCTCTCTCTCTCACGCACACTCTATCTCTCTTTCTCTCTCACATGCACACTCTTTCTCTCTCTCTCTCACACGCACACTCTTTGTCTCTCTCTCTCTCTCTCTTGCACGCACTCTTTCTCTCTCTCTCTCTCTCACATGCACACTCTTTCTATCTCTCTCTTTCTCACACGCACACTCTTTCTCTCGCTCTCTCTCACACGCACACATTCTTTCTCTCTCTCTCTCTCACACACACACACTCTTTCTCTCTCTCTCTCTCACACGTGCACACTTTCTCTCTCTCTCTCACAAACACACACTCTTTCTCTCTCTCTCTCACACACTCTTTCTCTTTCTCTCTCTCTCACATGCACACTATTTCTCTCTCTCTCACACGCACACTCTTTTTCTCTCTCTCTCTCTCACACACACGCTTTCTCTTTCTCTCTCTCACACACACACTCTTTCTCTCTCTCTCACACGCACACTCTTTCTCTCTCTCTCTCTCACACGCGCACACTTTCTCTCTCTCTCTCACAAACACACACTCTTTCTCTCTCTCTCTCACACACTCTTTCTCTCTCTCTCTCACACGCACACTCTTTCTCTCTCTCTTTCACACACACATACACTCTTTTTCTCTCTCTCTCTCTCTCTCACAAACATACTCTTTCTCTCTCTCTCACTCACACACACACACTTTCACTCTCTCTCTCACACAAGCAAAATCTTTCTCTCTTTCACACACGCACAGTCTTTCTTTCTCTCTTTCACACACGCACACTCTTTCTCTCTTTCACACACGCACAATCTTTCTTTCACAAACACACTCTTGCTCTCTCTCTCTCACACACACACACTCTTTCTCTCTCATTCTCTCTCTCACACACACTCTTTCTCTCTCTTTCTCTCTCTTTCACATGCACACTCTTTCTCTCTCTCTCTTTCACATGCACACACTCTTTCTCTCTCTCTTTCACATGCGCACAATCTTTCTCTCTCTCTCTCACACGCACACACTCTTTCTCTCTTTCTTTCACACGCACACACTCTTTCTCTCTCTCTTTCACACGCACACACTCTTTCTCTCTCTCTCACACACGCAAACTCTTTCTCTCTCTCTCTCTCACACATGCACACTCTTTCTTTCTCTCTCTCACGCATGCACACTCTTTCTCTCTCTCTCTTACACGCACACTCTTTCTCTCTCTCTCACACACGCACACTCTTTCTCTCTCTCGCTCTCTCTCGCACACACTCTTTCTCTCTCTCTTTCACACACACATACACTCTTTTTCTCTCTCTCTCTCTCTCACACACACACACACTCTTTTTCTCTCTCTCTCTCACAAACATACTCTTTCTCTCTCTCTCACTCACACACACACACTTTCACTCTCTCTCTCTCACACAAGCACACTCTTTCTCTCTTTCACACATGCAGACTCTTTCTTTCTCTCTTTCACACACGCACACTCTTTCTCTCTTTCACACATGCAGAATCTTTCTTTCACACACACACTCTTGCTCTCTCTCTCTCACACACACA
The DNA here is from genome assembly GCF_017639515.1 of Carcharodon carcharias. Taxonomy (NCBI): domain Eukaryota; kingdom Metazoa; phylum Chordata; class Chondrichthyes; order Lamniformes; family Lamnidae; genus Carcharodon; species Carcharodon carcharias. The sequence continues at coordinate 29,060,870 of NC_054488.1, forward strand.
CACTCTTTTTCTCTCATTCTCTCTCACACACACACTCTTTCTCTCTCTTTCTCTGTCTTTCACACGCACACTCTTTCTCTCTCTCTCTTTCACATGCACACACTCTTTCTCTCTCTCTTTCACGCGCACACACTCTTACTCTTTTTCTTTCACACGCACACACTCTTTCACTCTCTCTTTCACACGCACACACTCTTTCTCTCTCTCTCTCTCACACACGCACTCTTTCTCTCTCTCTCTCTCACACATGCACACTCTTTTTCTCTCTCTCTCTCACACACGCACACTCTTTCTCTCTCTCTCACACACACACTCTTTCTCTCTCTCTTTCACACACGCACAATCTTTCTTTCACACACACACTCTTGCTCTCTCTCTCTCACACACACAAACTCTTTTTCTCTCATTCTCTCTCACACACACATTCTTTCTATCTCTTTCTCTGTCTTTCACACGCACTCTCTTTCTCTCTCTCTCTTTCGCATGCACACACTCTTTCTCTCTCTCTTTCACACGCACACACTCTTTCTCTCTTTCTTTCACACGCACACACTCTTTCTCTCTCTCTTTCACACGCACACACTCTTTCTCTCTCTCTCACACACGCAAACTCTTTCTCTCTCTCTCACACATGCACACTCTTTCTCTCTCTCTCATGCATGCACACTCTTTCTCGCTCTCTCTCACATGCACACTCTTTCTCTCTCTCTTTCACGCACACACACTCTTTCTCTCGCTCTCTCTCACACGCACACACTCTTTCTCTCTCTCTCTCTCGCACACACAGACTCTTTCTCTCTCTCTCTCTCACACGCGCACACTTTCTCTCTCTCTCTCACCAACACACACTCTTTCTCTCTCTCTCTCACACACTCTTTCTCTCTCTCTCTCTCTCTCACATGCACACTATTTCTCTCTCTCTCACACGCACACTCTTTTTCTCTCTCTCTCTCTCACACACACACGCTTTCTCTTTCTCTCTCTCACAAACACACTCTTTCTCTCTCTCTCACACGCACACTCTTTCTCTCTCTCGCTCTCTCTCTTGCTCACACTCTTTCTCTCTCTCTCTCTCTCTCATGCACACTCTTTCTCTCTCTCTCACGCACACTCTTTCTCTTTTTCTCTCTCACATGCACACTCTTTTTCTCTCTCTCTCACACGCGCACACTTTCTCTCTCTCTCACACACACACACTCTTTCTCTCTCTCTCACACACTCTTTCACTCTCTCTCTCTCACACGCACACTATTTTTCTCTCTCTCTCACACGCACACTCTTTCTCTCTCTCTCTCACACGCACACTCTTTCTCTCTCTCTCTCTCTCACACACACGCTTTCTCTTTCTCTCTGTCACACGCACACTCTTTCTCTCTCCCTCACACGCACACTCTTTCACTCTCTCTCTCTCTCACACGCACACTTTCTCTTTCTCTCTCTCTCGCACGCACTCTTTCTCTTTCTCTCTCTCACGCGCACACTCTCTCTCTCTCTCTCTCTCATGCACACTCTCTCTCTCTCTCTCTCATGCACACTCTTTCTCTCTTTCTCTCTCACATGCACACTCTTTCTCTCTCTCTCTCACACGCACACTCTTTGTCTCTCTCTCTCTCTGTCTTGCACGCACTCTTTCTCTCTCTCTCTCTCTCACATGCACACTCTTTCTATCTCTCTCTTTCTCACACGCACACTCTTTCTCTCTCTCTCACACGCACACTCTTTCTCTCGCTCTCTCTCTCTCACACACACTCTCTCTCTCTCTCATGCACACTCTTTTTCTCTCTCTCTCTCTCACGCACACTCTTTCTCTCTCTCTCTCTTACACACACACTCTTTCTCTCTCTCTCACACACACACTCTTTCTTTCTCTCTCTCTGTCTCACACACACTATTTCTCTCTTATTATCTCTTACACACACACTCTCTGTCTCTCTCTCTTACACACACACTCTTCTCTCTCTCACACAAACTCTATTTCTCTCTCTCTCTCTCTCTCACACACACTCTTTTTCTCTCTTTCTCTCTCACACATACCCTTTTTCTCTCTTTCTCACACACGCACACTCTATCGCTCTCGCGCTCTGTCTCTCTCTCTCTCGCTCTCACGCTCTGTCTCTCTCTCGCTCTCGCGCTTTGTCTCTCTCTATCTCGCTCTGTCTCTCTCTCTCGCTCTCGCGCTCTGTCTCTCTCTCTCTCGCTCTCGCGCTCTGTCTCGCTCTCTCTCGCTCTCGCGCTCTGTCTCGCTCTCTCTCGCTCTCGCGCTCTGTCTCGCTCTCTCTCGCTCTCGCGCTCTGTCTCTCTCTCTCCCTCGCTCTCGTGCTCTCTCTATCTCTCTCGTTCTAGCGCTTTGTCTCTCTCTCTCTCGCTCTCGTGCACTGTCTCCCTCTCTCTCGCTCTCTCGCTCTCGCGCTCTGTCTCTCTCCCGCTCTCAAGCTCTGTCTCTCTCTTGCTCACGCGCTCTGCCTCTCGCTCTCACACTCTGTCTCTCTCTCACTCTCGCGCTCTGTCTCTCTCTCACTCTCGCGCTCTGTCTCTCTCTCGCTCTTGCGCTCTGTCTCTCTCTCGCTCTCGCTCTCACGCTCTGTCGCTCTCTTGCTCTCGCGCTCTGTCTCTCTCTCACTCTTTTGCGCTCTGTCTCTGGTGGTCTTTTCCCCTTGTGCTCTGTGTCTCCCTCGCTCTCAGCTCTGTCTCTCTCTCTCTCTCGCTCTCCCTCTTGTGCTCTGTCTCTTGCTCTCATTCCCTATCTCTCTCCCTCTCATGCTCTGTCTCTCTCACGCTCTGTCTCACTGTCTTTCGCTCTCCTCTCATGCTCTGTCTCTCTCACTCTCCCTCTCGCGCTCTGTCTCTCTCTCTATCCCTCTTACGCTCTGTCTCTCTCACTCTCGCTCTCCCTCTCGCGCTCTGTCTCTCTCTCACTCTTTCGCGCTCTGTCTCTCGTGGTCTTTTCCCCTTGTGCTCTGTGTCTCCCTTGCTCTCAGCTCTTTCTCTCTCTCTCTCTCGCTCTCCCTCTTGTGCTCTGTCTCTTGCTCTCTCTCTCCCTATCTCTCTCCCTCTCATGCACTGTCTCTCTTGCGCTCTGTCTCTCTCTCTCACTCTCCCTCTTGCTCACTCTCTCCCTCTCATGCTCTGTCTCTCTCGCGCTCTGTCTCACTGTCTTTCGCTCTCCTCTCATGCTCTGTCTCTCTCACTCTCTCTCTCGCTCTCGCGATCTGTCTCGCTCTCTCTCGCTCTCGTGCTCTGTCTCTCTCTCTCTCACTCTCACACTCTGTCTCTCTCTCACTCTCGCGCACTGTCTCTCTCTCACTCTCGCGCTCTGTCTCTCTCTCTCTCGCTCTCGCGCTCTGTCTCTCTCTCTCTCTCTCGCTCCCCTCAAGCGCTCTGTCTCTCAATTTTTCACTCTCCGTCTCGCGCACTGTCTCTCTCTCGCTCTCACGCTCTGTCTCTCTCTCTTTCGCTCTCGCACTCTGTCTCTCTCTCGCTCTCATGCTCTGTCTCTCTCTGTCTCATTCTACCACTCTCTCTCTCTCTCTCACTCTCGCGCTCTGTCTCCCTCTCTCTCCTTCTCTCGCTCGGCCTCTCTCTCTCTCACTCTGTCTCTCTGTCTCTCGCTCTTGCGCTCTGTCTCTCTCTCTCTCTCACTCTCGCGCTCTGTCTCTCTCTCTCTCGCTCTCGCACTCTTTCTCTCTCTATCGCTCTTGCGCTTTGCTTCTCTCTGTCTCACTCACCCTTTCGCACTCTCTCTCATGCTCTGTCTCTCTCTCTCTCGCTCTACTTCTCGCGCTCTGTCTCTCAATTTTTCACTCTCAGTCTCACGCACTGTCTCTCTCTCTCTCGCTCTCATGCTCTGTCTCTCTATCTCTCGCTCTCGTGCTCTGTCTCTCTCTCTCTCTCGCTCTCACACTCTCTCTTTCTCTCTCTCTTTCACACGCACACACTCTTTCTCTCTCTCTTTCACGCGCACACACTCTTTCTCTCTCTCTTTCACACACACACACTCTTTCTCTCTCTCATGCACACACTCTTTCTCTCTCTCTCTCACGCACACGCTTTCTGTCTCTCTATCACACGCACACTCTTTCTCTCTCTCACACATGCACAATCTTTCTCTCTCTCTTGCACACATGCACACTCTTTCTCTCTCTCTCTTTCACATGCACACACTCTTTCTCTCTCTCTTTCACACGCACACACTCACTCTCTTTCACACACACACACTCTTTCTCTCTCTCTCTCTCACACACACACACTCTTTCTCTCTCTCTCTCTCACACATGCACACTCTTTTTCTCTCTCTCACACACGCACACTCTTTCTCTCTCTCTCTCACACGCAGAATCTTTCTTTCACACACACACTCTTTCTCTCTCTCTTTCACACACGCACAAATTTTCTTTCACACACACACTCTTGCTCTCTCTCTCTCACACACACAAACTCTTTTTCTCTCATTCTCTCTCACACACACACTCTTTCTCTCTCTTTCTCTGTCTTTCACACGCACTCTCTTTCTCTCTCTCTTTCACATGCACACACTCTTTCTCTCTCTCTTTCACACGCACACACTCTTTCTCTCTTTCTTTCACACGCACACACTCTTTCTCTCTCTCTCACACACGCAAACTCTTTCTCTCTCTCTCTCTCACACATGCACACTCTTTCTTTCTCTCTCTCACGCATGCACACTCTTTCTCTCTCTCTCTTACACGCACACTCTTTCTCTCTCTCTTTCACGCACGCACACTCTTTCTCTCTCTCTTTCACACACGCACACTCTTTCTCTCTCTCTTTCACACGCGCACACTCTCTCTCTCTCTCACACGCACACACTCTTTCTCTCTCTCTCTCTCACACACGCACACTCTTTCTCTCTCTCTCTCTCACACACGCACACTCTTTCTCTCTCTCTCTCTCTCACACGCACACTCTTTCTCTCTCTCTTTCACACACGCACACTCTTTCTCTCTCTCTTTCACATGCGCACACTCTTTCTCTCGCTCTCTCTCACACGCACACACTCTTTCTCTCTCTCTCTCTCACACACACACACTCTTTTTCTCTCTCTCTCTCTCACACGCGCACACTTTCTCTCTCTCTCACAAACACACACTCTTTCTCTCTCTCTCTCACACACTCTTTCTCTCTCTCTCTCTCTCACATGCACACTATTTCTCTCTCTCTCACACGCACACTCTTTTTCTCTCTCTCTCTCTCTCACACACACACGCTTTCTCTTTCTCTCTCTCACACACACACTCTTTCTCTCTCTCTCACACGCACACTCTTTCTCTCTCTCGCTCTCTCTCTTGCTCACACTCTTTCTCTCTCTCTCTCTCACACGCACACTCTTTCTCTCTCACTCTCTCTCATGCACACTCTTTCTCTCTCTCTCTCTCTCACGCACACTCTTTCTCTTTTTCTCTCTCACATGCACACTCTTTCTCTCTCTCTCACACGCGCACACTTTCTCTCTCTCTCACACACACACACTCTTTCTCTCTCTCTCACACACTCTTTCTCTCTCACTCTCTCACACGCACACTATTTTTCTCTCTCTCACACGCACACTCTTTCTCTCTCTCTCTCTCACACGCACACTCTTTCTCTCTCTCTCTCTCTCTCTCACACACACGCTTTCTCTTTCTCTCTCTCACACGCACACTCTTTCTCTCTCTCTCTCTCACACGCACACTCTTTCACTCTCTCTCTCTCTCACACGCACGCTTTCTCTTTCTCTCTCTCTCGCACGCACTCTTTCTCTTTCTCTCTCTCACGCGCACACTCTTTCTCTCTCTCTCTCATGCACACTCTTTCTCTCTCTCTCTCTCTCTCTCTCACGCACACTCTATCTCTCTATCTCTCTCACATGCACACTCTTTCTCTCTCTCGCTCACACGCACACTCTTTGTCTCTCTCTCTCTCTCTAGCACGCACTCTTTCTCTCTCTCTCTCTCTCATATGCACACTCTTTCTATCTCTCTCTTTCTCACATGCACACTCTTTCTCTCTCTCTCACACGCACACTCTCTCTCTCTCTCTCACACACACACGCTTTCTCTTTCTCTCTCTCACACACACACTCTTTCTCTCTCTCTCACACGCACACTCTTTCTCTCTCTCGCTCTCTCTCTTGCTCATACTCTTTCTCTCTCTCTCTCTCACACGCACACTCTATCTCTCTCACTCTCTCTCATGCACACTCTTTCTCTCTCTCTCTCTCTCTCACGCACACTTTCTCTTTTTCTCTCTCACATGCACACTCTTTCTCTCTCTCTCACACGCGCACACTTTCTCTCTCTCTCACACACACACACTCTTTCTCTCTCTCTCACACACTCTTTCTCTCTCTCACACGTACACTATTTTTCTCTCTCTCTCACATGCACACTCTTTCTCTCTCTCTCTCTCACACTCACACTCTTTCTCTCTCTCTCTCTCACACACACTCTTTCTCTTTCTCTCTCTCACACGCACACTCTTTCTCTCTCTCTCACACGCACACTCTTTCACTCTCTCTCTCTCTCTCACATGCACGCTTTCTCTTTCTCTCTCTCTCGCACGCACTCTTTCTCTTTCTCTCTCTCACGCGCACACTCTTTTTCTCTCTCTCTCTCTCACACACACACGCTTTCTCTTTCTCTCTCTCACAAACACACTCTTTCTCTCTCTCTCACACGCACACTCTTTCTCTCTCTCGCTCTCTCTCTTGCTCACACTCTTTCTCTCTCTCTCTCTCTCACACGCACACTCTTTCTCTCTCACTCTCTCTCATGCACACTCTTTCTCTCTCTCTCACGCACACTCTTTCTCTTTTTCTCTCTCACATGCACACTCTTTTTCTCTCTCTCTCACACGCGCACACTTTCTCTCTCTCTCACACACACACACTCTTTCTCTCTCTCTCACACACTCTTTCACTCTCTCTCTCTCACACGCACACTATTTTTCTCTCTCTCTCACACGCACACTCTTTCTCTCTCTCTCTCACACGCACACTCTTTCTCTCTCTCTCTCACACGCACACTCTTTCTCTCTCTCTCTCACACGCACACTCTTTCTCTCTCTCTCTCTCTCACACACACGCTTTCTCTTTCTCTCTGTCACACGCACACTCTTTCTCTCTCCCTCACACGCACACTCTTTCACTCTCTCTCTCTCTCACACGCACACTTTCTCTTTCTCTCTCTCTCGCACGCACTCTTTCTCTTTCTCTCTCTCACGCGCACACTCTCTCTCTCTCTCTCTCTCATGCACACTCTCTCTCTCTCTCTCTCATGCACACTCTTTCTCTCTTTCTCTCTCACATGCACACTCTTTCTCTCTCTCTCTCTCACACGCACACTCTTTGTCTCTCTCTCTCTCTGTCTTGCACGCACTCTTTCTCTCTCTCTCTCTCTCACATGCACACTCTTTCTATCTCTCTCTTTCTCACACGCACACTCTTTCTCTCTCTCTCACACGCACACTCTTTCTCTCGCTCTCTCTCTCACACACACTCTCTCTCTCTCTCATGCACACTCTTTTTCTCTCTCTCTCTCTCACGCACACTCTTTCTCTCTCTCTCTCTTACACACACACTCTTTCTCTCTCTCTCACACACACACTCTTTCTTTCTCTCTCTCTGTCTCACACACACTATTTCTCTCTTATTATCTCTTACACACACACTCTCTGTCTCTCTCTCTTACACACACACTCTTCTCTCTCTCACACAAACTCTATTTCTCTCTCTCTCTCTCTCTCACACACACTCTTTTTCTCTCTTTCTCTCTCACACATACCCTTTTTCTCTCTTTCTCACACACGCACACTCTCTCGCTCTCGCGCTCTGTCTCTCTCTCTCGCTCTCACGCTCTGTCTCTCTCTCGCTCTCGCGCTTTGTCTCTCTCTCGCTCTCGTGCACTGTCTCTCTCTCTCGCTCTCGCGCTCTGTCTCTCTCTCTCTCGCTCTCGCGCTCTGTCTCGCTCTCTCTCGCTCTCGCGCTCTGTTTCTCTCTCTCTCGCTCTCGCGCTCTGTCTCGCTCTCTCTCGCTCTCGCGCTCTGTCTCTCTCTGTCTCTCGCTCTCGTGCTCTCTCTATCTCTCTCGTTCTAGCGCTTTGTCTCTCTCTCTCTCGCTCTCGTGCACTGTCTCCCTCTCTCTCGCTCTCTCGCTCTCGCGCTCTGTCTCTCTCCCGCTCTCAAGCTCGGTCTCTCTCTTGCTCACGCGCTCTGCCTCTCGCTCTCACACTCTGTCTCTCTCTCACTCTCGCGCTCTGTCTCTCTCTCACTCTCGCGCTCTGTCTCTCTCTCGCTCTTGCGCTCTCTCTCTCTCTCGCTCTCGCTCTCACGCTCTGTCGCTCTCTTGCTCTCGCGCTCTGTCTCTCTCTCACTCTTTTGCGCTCTGTCTCTGGTGGTCTTTTCCCCTTGTGCTCTGTGTCTCCCTCGCTCTCAGCTCTGTCTCTCTCTCTCTCTCGCTCTCCCTCTTGTGCTCTGTCTCTTGCTCTCATTCCCTATCTCTCTCCCTCTCATGCTCTGTCTCTCTCACGCTCTGTCTAACTGTCTTTCGCTCTCCTCTCATGCTCTGTCTCTCTCACTCTCCCTCTCGCGCTCTGTCTCTCTCTCTATCCCTCTTACGCTCTGTCTCTCTCACTCTCGCTCTCCCTCTCGCGCTCTGTCTCTCTCTCACTCTTTCGCGCTCTGTCTCTCGTGGTCTTTTCCCCTTGTGCTCTGTGTCTCCCTTGCTCTCAGCTCTTTCTCTCTCTCTCTCTCGCTCTCCCTCTTGTGCTCTGTCTCTTGCTCTCTCTCTCCCTATCTCTCTCCCTCTCATGCACTGTCTCTCTTGCGCTCTGTCTCTCTCTCTCACTCTCCCTCTTGCTCACTCTCTCCCTCTCATGCTCTGTCTCTCTCGCGCTCTGTCTCACTGTCTTTCGCTCTCCTCTCATGCTCTGTCTCTCTCACTCTCTCTCTCGCTCTCGCGATCTGTCTCGCTCTCTCTCGCTCTCGTGCTCTGTCTCTCTCTCTCTCACTCTCACACTCTGTCTCTCTCTCACTCTCGCGCACTGTCTCTCTCTCATTCTCGCGCTCTGTCTCTCTCTCTCTCGCTCTCGCGCTCTGTCTCTCTCTCTCTCTCTCGCTCCCCTCTTGCGCTCTGTCTCTCAATTTTTCACTCTCCGTCTCGCGCACTGTCTCTCTCTCGCTCTCACGCTCTGTCTCTCTCTCTCTCGCTCTCGCACTCTGTCTCTCTCTCGCTCTCATGCTCTGTCTCTCTCTGTCTCATTCTCCCACTCTCTCTCTCTCTCTCACTCTCGCGCTCTGTCTCCCTCTCTCTCCTTCTCTCGCTCGGCCTCTCTCTCTCTCACTCTGTCTCTCTGTCTCTCGCTCTTGCGCTCTGTCTCTCTCTCTCTCTCACTCTCGCGCTCTGTCTCTCTCTCTCTCGCTCTCGCACTCTTTCTCTCTCTATCGCTCTTGCGCTTTGCTTCTCTCTGTCTCACTCACCCTTTCGCACTCTCTCTCATGCTCTGTCTCTCTCTCTCTCGCTCTACCTCTCGCGCTCTGTCTCTCAATTTTTCACTCTCAGTCTCACGCACTGTCTCTCTCTCTCTCGCTCTCATGCTCTGTCTCTCTATCTCTCGCTCTCGTGCTCTGTCTCTCTCTCTCTCTCGCTCTCACACTCTCTCTTTCTCTCTCTCTTTCACACGCACACACTCTTTCTCTCTCTCTTTCACGCGCACACACTCTTTCTCTCTCTCTTTCACACACACACACTCTTTCTCTCTCTCATGCACACACTCTTTCTCTCTCTCTCTCACGCACACGCTTTCTGTCTCTCTATCACACGCACACTCTTTCTCTCTCTCACACATGCACAATCTTTCTCTCTCTCTTGCACACATGCACACTCTTTCTCTCTCTCTCTTTCACATGCACACACTCTTTCTCTCTCTCTTTCACACGCACACACTCACTCTCTTTCACACACACACACTCTTTCTCTCTCTCTCTCTCTCACACACACACTCTATCTCTCTCTCTCTCTCACACATGCACACTCTTTTTCTCTCTCTCACACACGCACACTCTTTCTCTCTCTCTCTCACACGCAGAATCTTTCTTTCACACACACACTCTTTCTCTCTCTCTTTCACACACGCACAAATTTTCTTTCACACACACACTCTTGCTCTCTCTCTCTCACACACACAAACTCTTTTTCTCTCATTCTCTCTCACACACACACTCTTTCTCTCTCTTTCTCTGTCTTTCACACGCACTCTCTTTCTCTCTCTCTTTCACATGCACACACTCTTTCTCTCTCTCTTTCACACGCACACACTCTTTCTCTCTTTCTTTCACACGCACACACTCTTTCTCTCTCTCTTTCACACGCACACACTCTTTCTCTCTCTCTCACACACGCAAACTCTTTCTCTCTCTCTCTCTCACACATGCACACTCTTTCTTTCTCTCTCTCACGCATGCACACTCTTTCTCTCTCTCTCTTACACGCACACTCTTTCTCTCTCTCTTTCACGCACGCACACTCTTTCTCTCTCTCTTTCACACACGCACACTCTTTCTCTCTCTCTTTCACACGCGCACACTCTTTCTCTCTCTCTTTCACATGCGCACACTCTTTCTCTCGCTCTCTCTCACACGCACACACTCTTTCTCTCTCTCTCTCTCACACACGCACACTCTTTCTCTCTCTCTCTCTCACACACGCACACTCTTTCTCTCTCTCTCTCTCTCACACGCACACTCTTTCTCTCTCTCTTTCACACACGCACACTCTTTCTCTCTCTCTTTCACATGCGCACACTCTTTCTCTCGCTCTCTCTCACACGCACACACTCTTTCTCTCTCTCTCTCTCACACACACACACTCTTTTTCTCTCTCTCTCTCTCACACGCGCACACTTTCTCTCTCTCTCACAAACACACACTCTTTCTCTCTCTCTCTCACACACTCTTTCTCTCTCTCTCTCTCTCACATGCACACTATTTCTCTCTCTCTCACACGCACACTCTTTTTCTCTCTCTCTCTCTCTCACACACACACGCTTTCTCTTTCTCTCTCTCACACACACACTCTTTCTCTCTCTCTCACACGCACACTCTTTCTCTCTCTCGCTCTCTCTCTTGCTCACACTCTTTCTCTCTCTCTCTCTCACACGCACACTCTTTCTCTCTCACTCTCTCTCATGCACACTCTTTCTCTCTCTCTCTCTCTCACGCACACTCTTTCTCTTTTTCTCTCTCACATGCACACTCTTTCTCTCTCTCTCACACGCGCACACTTTCTCTCTCTCTCACACACACACACTCTTTCTCTCTCTCTCACACACTCTTTCTCTCTCACTCTCTCACACGCACACTATTTTTCTCTCTCTCACACGCACACTCTTTCTCTCTCTCTCTCTCACACGCACACTCTTTCTCTCTCTCTCTCTCTCTCTCACACACACGCTTTCTCTTTCTCTCTCTCACACGCACACTCTTTCTCTCTCTCTCTCTCACACGCACACTCTTTCACTCTCTCTCTCTCTCACACGCACGCTTTCTCTTTCTCTCTCTCTCGCACGCACTCTTTCTCTTTCTCTCTCTCACGCGCACACTCTTTCTCTCTCTCTCTCATGCACACTCTTTCTCTCTCTCTCTCTCTCTCTCTCACGCACACTCTATCTCTCTTTCTCTCTCACATGCACACTCTTTCTCTCTCTCGCTCACACGCACACTCTTTGTCTCTCTCTCTCTCTCTTGCACGCACTCTTTCTCTCTCTCTCTCTCTCATATGCACACTCTTTCTATCTCTCTCTTTCTCACATGCACACTCTTTCTCTCTCTCTCACACGCACACTCTCTCTCTCTCTCTCACACACACACGCTTTCTCTTTCTCTCTCTCACACACACACTCTTTCTCTCTCTCTCACACGCACACTCTTTCTCTCTCTCGCTCTCTCTCTTGCTCATACTCTTTCTCTCTCTCTCTCTCACACGCACACTCTTTCTCTCTCACTCTCTCTCATGCACACTCTTTCTCTCTCTCTCTCTCTCTCACGCACACTTTCTCTTTTTCTCTCTCACATGCACACTCTTTCTCTCTCTCTCACACGCGCACACTTTCTCTCTCTCTCACACACACACACTCTTTCTCTCTCTCTCACACACTCTTTCTCTCTCTCACACGTACACTATTTTTCTCTCTCTCTCACATGCACACTCTTTCTCTCTCTCTCTCTCACACTCACACTCTTTCTCTCTCTCTCTCTCACACACACGCTTTCTCTTTCTCTCTCTCACACGCACACTCTTTCTCTCTCTCTCACACGCACACTCTTTCACTCTCTCTCTCTCTCTCACATGCACGCTTTCTCTTTCTCTCTCTCTCGCACGCACTCTTTCTCTTTCTCTCTCTCACGCGCACACTCTTTTTCTCTCTCTCTCTCTCACACACACACGCTTTCTCTTTCTCTCTCTCACAAACACACTCTTTCTCTCTCTCTCACACGCACACTCTTTCTCTCTCTCGCTCTCTCTCTTGCTCACACTCTTTCTCTCTCTCTCTCTCTCACACGCACACTCTTTCTCTCTCACTCTCTCTCATGCACACTCTTTCTCTCTCTCTCACGCACACTCTTTCTCTTTTTCTCTCTCACATGCACACTCTTTTTCTCTCTCTCTCACACGCGCACACTTTCTCTCTCTCTCACACACACACACTCTTTCTCTCTCTCTCACACACTCTTTCACTCTCTCTCTCTCACACGCACACTATTTTTCTCTCTCTCTCACACGCACACTCTTTCTCTCTCTCTCTCACACGCACACTCTTTCTCTCTCTCTCTCTCTCACACACACGCTTTCTCTTTCTCTCTGTCACACGCACACTCTTTCTCTCTCCCTCACACGCACACTCTTTCACTCTCTCTCTCTCTCTCACACGCACACTTTCTCTTTCTCTCTCTCTCGCACGCACTCTTTCTCTTTCTCTCTCTCACGCGCACACTCTCTCTCTCTCTCTCTCTCATGCACACTCTCTCTCTCTCTCTCTCATGCACACTCTTTCTCTCTTTCTCTCTCACATGCACACTCTTTCTCTCTCTCTCTCACACGCACACTCTTTGTCTCTCTCTCTCTCTGTCTTGCACGCACTCTTTCTCTCTCTCTCTCTCTCACATGCACACTCTTTCTATCTCTCTCTTTCTCACACGCACACTCTTTCTCTCTCTCTCACACGCACACTCTTTCTCTCGCTCTCTCTCTCTCACACACACTCTCTCTCTCTCTCATGCACACTCTTTTTCTCTCTCTCTCTCTCACGCACACTCTTTCTCTCTCTCTCTCTTACACACACACTCTTTCTCTCTCTCTCACACACACACTCTTTCTTTCTCTCTCTCTGTCTCACACACACTATTTCTCTCTTATTATCTCTTACACACACACTCTCTGTCTCTCTCTCTTACACACACACTCTTCTCTCTCTCACACAAACTCTATTTCTCTCTCTCTCTCTCTCTCACACACACTCTTTTTCTCTCTTTCTCTCTCACACATACCCTTTTTCTCTCTTTCTCACACACGCACACTCTATCGCTCTCGCGCTCTGTCTCTCTCTCTCTCGCTCTCACGCTCTGTCTCTCTCTCGCTCTCGCGCTTTGTCTCTCTCTATCTCGCTCTGTCTCTCTCTCTCGCTCTCGCGCTCTGTCTCTCTCTCTCTCGCTCTCGCGCTCTGTCTCGCTCTCTCTCGCTCTCGCGCTCTGTCTCGCTCTCTCTCGCTCTCGCGCTCTGTCTCGCTCTCTCTCGCTCTCGCGCTCTGTCTCTCTCCCGCTCTCAAGCTCTGTCTCTCTCTTGCTCACGCGCTCTGCCTCTCGCTCTCACACTCTGTCTCTCTCTCACTCTCGCGCTCTGTCTCTCTCTCACTCTCGCGCTCTGTCTCTCTCTCGCTCTTGCGCTCTGTCTCTCTCTCGCTCTCGCTCTCACGCTCTGTCGCTCTCTTGCTCTCGCGCTCTGTCTCTCTCTCACTCTTTTGCGCTCTGTCTCTGGTGGTCTTTTCCCCTTGTGCTCTGTGTCTCCCTCGCTCTCAGCTCTGTCTCTCTCTCTCTCTCGCTCTCCCTCTTGTGCTCTGTCTCTTGCTCTCATTCCCTATCTCTCTCCCTCTCATGCTCTGTCTCTCTCACGCTCTGTCTCACTGTCTTTCGCTCTCCTCTCATGCTCTGTCTCTCTCACTCTCCCTCTCGCGCTCTGTCTCTCTCTCTATCCCTCTCACGCTCTGTCTCTCTCACTCTCGCTCTCCCTCTTGCGCTCTGTCTCTCTCTCTCTTTCACTCTCGCGCTCTGTCTCTCTCTTTCTCTCTCCCTCTCGCACTCTGTCTATATTACTCTCACTCTACTTCTCATGCTCTGTTTCTCTCTCTCTTGGTCTCCTCTCGCGCTCTGTCTCTCTCTCGCGCTGTCTCTCTCTCTCTTCCTCTCCCGCTCTGTCTCTGTTTCTCTCTCTCCCTCTCGAGCTCTGTCTCTCTCACTCTCTCTCTCTCTCTTGCTCTCCTCTTGCTCTCTGTCTCTCTCTCTCACGCTCTGTCTGTCTCTCTCTCTCTCTGTGCCTCTCGCGCTCTGTGTCTCTCTCTTGCTCTCCCGCTCATGCTCTGTGTCTCTCACCCACTCTCCCGCACTGTCTCTCTCTCTCGCGCTCTGTCTCTCTCTCTCACTCTCCTCCTGCGCTCTGTCTCTCCTTCTCTCGCTCTCCCTCTGGCGCTCTGTCTCTCTGTCTTTTGCTTTCCCTCTCGTGATCACTCTCTCTCTCTCTCTCTTGCTCTCCTGCTCACGCTCTGTGTGTCTTTCTCTCTCTCTCTCATTCTCACACTCTGTCTCTCTCTCCCTCTCCGGCTCTCTCTCTCTCTCTCTCTCTCTCTCTCTCTATCTCCCTCTCACGCTCTGTCTGGCTCTCTCACGCTCTCCTCTCGTGCTCTGTCTCTCTCTCACTTGCTCCCCTCTCGCACTCTGTCTCTCTCTTTTTTGCTCACTCTCTCGCGCACTGTCTCTCTCTCTCTCGCTCTCGCGCTCTGTCTCTCTTTCGTGCTCTCGCACTCTGTCTCTCTTTCGTGCTCTGTCTCTCTCCCTCTCGCTCTCGCTCTTGGGCTCTGTCTCTCTCTCTCTCGCTCCCCTCTTGTGCTCTGTCTCTCTCTCACTCGCTCCCCTCTCGCGCTCTGCCTCTCCCTTTTTCGCTCACTCTCTCGCGCTCTCTCTCTCTCTCTCTCGCTCTCGCGCTCTGTCTCTCTCTCTCTCGCTCTCGCGCTCTGTCTCTCTCTCTCTCTCGCTCTTGCTCTAACGCTCCGTCTCTCTCTCTCTCGCTCCGTCTCTCTATCTCTCGCTCTCGTGCTCTGTCTCTCTCTCTCTCGCTCTCCCACTCTCTCTTTCTCTCTCTCTTTCACACGCACACTCTTTCTCTCTCTCTCTTTCACACGCACACACTCTTTCTCTCTCTCTTTCACACGCACACACTCTTTCTCTCTCTCTTTCACAAGCACACACTCTTTCTCTCTCTCTCGCACACACGCACACTCTTTCTCTCTCTCTCTCTCTCACATGCACACTCTTTCTCTCTCTGTTTCACATGCGCACACTCTTTCTCTCTCTCCTTCACACGCACACACTCTTTCTATCTCTCTCTCTCACACGCACACAGTCTTTCTCTCTCTCTCTCTCTCACACGCACACACACTCTCTCTCACACGCACACACTTTCTCTCTCTCACAAACAAACACACTCTTTCTCTCTCTCTCTCACACACTTTCTTTCTCTCTCTCTCTCTCTCTTACACACACGTATTCTTTCTCTCTCTCTTACACACACACACTCTTTTCTCTCTCTCTCACACACGCACACTCTTTTTCTCTCTCTTTCTCTCACACGCACACTCTTTCTCGCTGTCTCTCTCTCCCATGCACACTCTTTCTCTCTCTCGTTCTGTCACACGCACACTCTTTCTCTCTATCTTTCACACACACATACACTCTTTTTCTCTCTCTCTCTCTCACACACACACTTTTTTTCTCTCTCTCTCACAAACATACTCTTTCTCTCTCTCTCACTCACAAACACACACTTTCACTCTCTCTCACACAAGCACAATCGTTCTCTCTTTCACACACGCACACTCTTTCTTTCTCTCTTTCACACACGCACATTCTTTCTCTCTTTCACACATGCACAATCTTTCTTTCACACACACACTCTTGCTCTCTCTCTCTCACACACACACACTCTTTCTCTCTCATTCTCTCTCTCACACACACTCTTTGTCTCTCTTTCTCTCTCTTTCACATGCACACTCTTTCTCTCTCTCTTTCACATGCACACACTCTTTTTCTCTCTCTTTCACACGCACACACTCTTTCTCTCTTCCTTTCACACGCACACACTCTTTCTCTCTCTCTTTCACACGCACACACTCTTTCTCTCTCTCTCACACACATGCACAATCTTTCTCTCTCTCTCTCTCACACATGCACACTCTTTCTCTCTCTCTCTCGCACACGCACACTCTTTCTCTCTCTCACACGCACACTCTTTCTCGCTGTCTCTCTCTCTCACATGCACACTCTTTCTCTCTCTCTTTCTGTCACACGCACACTCTTTCTCTCTCTCTTTCACACACACATACACTCTTTTTCTCTCTCTCTCTCTCTCACACACACACTCTTTTTCTCTCTCTCTCTCACAAACATACTCTTTCTCTCTCTCTCGCTCACACACACACACTTTCACTCTCTCTCTCACACAAGCACAATCTTTCTCTCTTTCACACACGCACAGTCTTTCTTTCTCTCTTTCACACACGCACACTCTTTCTCTCTTTCACACAAGCACAATCTTTCTTTCACAAACACACTCTTGCTCTCTCTCTCTCACACACACACACTCTTTCTCTCTCATTCTCTCTCTCACACACACTCTTTCTCTCTCTTTCTTTCTCTTTCACACGCACACTCTTTCTCTCTCTCTCTTTCACATGCACACACTCTTTCTCTCTCTCTTTCACACGCACACACTCTTTCTCTCTTCCTTTCACACGCCCACACTCTTTCTCTCTCTCTTTCACACGCACACACTCTTTCTCTCTCTCACACAGACGCACAATCTTTCTCTCTCTCTCTCTCACACATGCACACTCTTTCTCTCTCTCTCTCACACAAGCACACTCTTTCTCTCTTTCACACATGCAGACTCTTTCTTTCTCTCTTTCACACACGCACACTCTTTCTCTCTTTCACACACGCAGAATCTTTCTTTCACACACACATTCTTGCTCTCTCTCTCTCACACACACACACTCTTTTTCTCTCATTCTCTCTCACACACACACTCTTTCTCTCTCTTTCTCTGTCTTTCACACGCACACTCTTTCTCTCTCTCTCTTTCACATGCACACACTCTTTCTCTCTCTCTTTCACACGCACACACTCACTCTTTTTCTTTCACACGCACACACTCTTTCACTCTCTCTTTCACACGCACACACTCTTTCTCTCTCTCTCTCTCACACACGCACACTCTTTCTCTCTCTCTCTCTCACACATGCACGCTCTTTTTCTCTCCCTCACACACGCACACTCTTTCTCTCTCTCTCTCTCACACGCACACTCTTTCTCTCTCTCTTTCACACACGCACAATCTTTCTTTCACACACACACTCTTGCTCTCTCTCTCACACACACACAAACTCTTTTTCTCACATTCTCTCTCACACACACACTCTTTCTCTCTCTTTCTCTGTCTTTCACACGCACTCTCTTTCTCTCTCTCTTTCACATGCACACACTCTTTCTCTCTCTCTTTCACACGCACACTCTTTCTCTCTTTCTTTCACACGCACACACTCTTTCTCTCTCTCTTTCTCACGCACACACTCTTTCTCTCTCTCTCACACACGCAAACTCTTTCTCTCTCTCACACATGCACACTCTTTCTCTCTCTCTCTCACGCATGCACACTCTTTCTCTCTCTCTCTTACACGCACACACTTTCTCTCTCTCTTTCACGCACGCACACTCTTTCTCTCTCTCTTTCACACACGCACACTCTTTCTCTCTCTCTTTCACACGCGCACACTCTTTCTCTCTCTCTTTCACATGCGCACACTCTTTCTCTCGCTCTCTCTCACACGCACACACTCTTTCTCTCTCTCTCTCACACACACACACTCTTTTTCTCTCTCTCTCTCTCTCTCACACGCACACTCTTTCTCTCTCTCTTTCACACACGCACACTCTTTCTCTCTCTCTTTCACATGCGCACACTCTTTCTCTCGCTCTCTCTCACACGCACACACTCTTTCTCTCTCTCTCTCTCACACACACACACTCTTTCTCTCTCTCTCTCTCACACGCGCACACTTTCTCTCTCTCTCTCACAAACACACACTCTTTCTCTCTCTCTCTCTCTCACATGCACACTATTTCTCTCTCTCTCACACGCACACTCTTTTTCTCTCTCTCTCTCTCTCACACACACACGCTTTCTCTTTCTCTCTCTCACACACACACTCTTTCTCTCTCTCTCACACGCACACTCTTTCTCTCTCTCGCTCTCTCTCTTGCTCACACTCTTTCTCTCTCTCTCTCTCACACGCACACTCTTTCTCTCTCACTCTCTCTCATGCACACTCTTTCTCTCTCTCTCTCTCTCTCACGCACACTCTTTCTCTTTTTCTCTCTCACATGCACACGCTTTCTCTCTCTCTCACACGCGCACACTTTCTCTCTCTCTCACACACACACACTCTTTCTCTCTCTCTCACACACTCTTTCTCTCTCTCTCTCTCACACGCACACTATTTTTCCCTCTCTCACACGCACACTCTTTCTCTCTCTCTCTCTCACACGCACACTCTTTCTCTCTCTCTCTCTCTCTCACACACACGCTTTCTCTTTCTCTCTCTCACACGCACACTCTTTCTCTCCCTCTCTCACACGCACACTCTTTCACTCTCTCTCTCTCTCACACGCATGCTTTCTCTTTCTCTCTCTCTCGCACGCACTCTTTCTCTTTCTCTCTCTCATGCGCACACTCTTTCTCTCTCTCTCTCTCATGCACACTCTTTTTCTCTCTCTCTCTCTCTCTCTCTCTCTCTCACGCACACTCTATCTCTCTTTCTCTCTCACATGCACACTATTTCTCTCTCTCTCTCACACGCACACTCTTTGTCTCTCTCTCTCTCTCTCTCTTGCACGCACTCTTTCTCTCTCTCTCTCTCTCACATGCACACTCTTTCTATCTCTCTCTTTCTCACATGCACACTCTTTCTCTCTCTCTCACATGCACACTCTTTCTCTCTCTCGCTCTCTCTCTCTCACACACACTCTCTCTCTCTCTCTCTCACACACACACGCTTTCTCTTTCTCTCTCTCACACACACACTCTTTCTCTCTCTCTCACACGCACACTCTTTCTCTCTCTCTCTCTTACACACACACTCTTTCTCTCTCTCTCACACACACTCTCTTTCTTTCTCTCTCTCTGTCTCACATACACTATTTCTCTCTTATTCTCTCTTACACACACACTCTCTGTCTCTCTCTCTTACACACACACTCTTCTCTCTCTCTCTCACACAAACTCTATTTCTCTCTCTCTCACACACACACACTCTTTTTCTCTCTCTCTCTCTCACACATACACTTTTTCTCTCTCTCACACACACACACTCTATCGCTCTCGCGCTCTGTCTCTCTCTCTCTCGCTCTCGCGCTCTGTCTCGCTCTCTCTCGCTCTCGTGCTCTGTCTCTCTCTCTCTCGCTCTCGCGATCTGTCTCTCTCTCTCCCTCGCTCTCGTGCTCTCTCTATCTCTCTCGTTCTAGCGCTTTGTCTCTCTCTCTCTCGCTCTCGTGCACTGTCTCCCTCTCTCTCGCTCTCGCGCTCTCTCTCTCTCTCACTCGCTCCCCTCTCGTGCTCTGTATCTCTCCTTTTCGCTCTCCGTCTCATGCACTGTCTCTCTCGCTCTGGCGCACTGCCTCTCTTGCTCTCGCGCTCTGTCTCTCTCTCTCTTGCTCTTGCGCTCTGTCTCTCTCTCGCTCTTGCGCTCTGTCTCTCTCTCTCTCGCTCTCTGTCTCTCCTTCTCTCGCTCTCGCATTCTGTCTCTCTCTCTCGCTCTCGCGCTCTGTCTCTCTCTCCCTCGCTCTGTCTCTCTCTCTCACTCTCGCGCTCTGTCTCTCTCTCTCTCTCTCTCGCGTTCTGTCTCTCTCCCGCTCTCACGCTCTGTCTCTCTCTTGCTCACATGCTCTGTCTCTCGCTCTCACGCTCTGTCTCTCTCTCACTCTCACGCTCTGTCTCTCTCTCGCGCTCTGTTTCTATCTCGCTCTCGCTCTCACGCTCTGTCTCTCTCTCGCGCTCTGTCTCTCTCTCACTCTTTCGCGCTCTGTCTCTCGTGGTCTTTTCCCCTTGTGCTCTGTGTCTCCCTTGCTCTCAGCTCTTTCTCTCTCTCTCGCTGGCTCTCCCTCTTGTGCTCTGTCTCTTGCTCTCTCTCTCCCTATCTCTCTCCCTCTCATGCACTGTCTCTCTTGCGCTCTGTCTCTCTCTCTCACTCTCCCTCTTGCTCACTCTCTCCCTCTCATGCTCTGTCTCTCTCGCGCTCTGTCTCACTGTCTTTCGCTCTCCTCTCATGCTCTGTCTCTCTCACTCTCTCTCTCGCTCTCGCGATCTGTCTCGCTCTCTCTCGCTCTCGTGCTCTGTCTCTCTCTCTCTCACTCTCACACTCTGTCTCTCTCTCACTCTCGCGCTCTGTCTCTCTCTCTCTCGCTCTCGCGCTCTGTCTCTCTCTCTCTCTCTCGCTCCCCTCAAGCGCTCTGTCTCTCAATTTTTCACTCTCCGTCTCGCGCACTGTCTCTCTCTCGCTCTCACGCTCTGTCTCTCTCTCTCTCGCTCTCGCACTCTGTCTCTCTCTCGCTCTCATGCTCTGTCTCTCTCTGTCTCATTCTCCCACTCTCTCTCTCTCTCTCACTCTCGCGCTCTGTCTCCCTCTCTCTCCTTCTCTCGCTCGGCCTCTCTCTCTCTCACTCTGTCTCTCTGTCTCTCGCTCTCGCGCTCTGTCTCTCTCTCTCTCTCTCTCTCACTCTCGCGCTCTGTCTCTCTCTCTCTTGCTCTCGCACTCTTTCTCTCTCTATCGCTCTCGCGCTTTGCTTCTCTCTGTCTCACTCACCCTTTCGCACTCTCTCTCACACTCTGTCTCTCTCTCTCTCTCGCTCTACTTCTCGCGCTCTGTCTCTCAATTTTTCACTCTCAGTCTCACGCACTGTCTCTCTCTCTCTCGCTCTCACGCTCTGTCTCTCTATCTCTCGCTCTCGTGCTCTGTCTCTCTCTCTCTCGCTCTCGCACTCTCTCTTTCTCTCTCTCTTTCACACGCACACACTCTTTCTCTCTCTCTTTCACACACACACACTCTTTCTCTCTCTCATGCACACACTCTTTCTCTCTCTCTCTCACACACACACGCACAGGCTTTCTCTCTCTCTCTCACACGCTCACTCTTTCTCTCTCTCACACATGCACAATCTTTCTCTCTCTCTTGCACACATGCACACTCTTTCTCTCTCTCTTCACACGCACACACTCTTTCTCTCTCTCTCCTTCTCTCTCACATGCACACTATTTCTCTCTCTCTCACACGCACACACTTTCTCTCTCTCTCTCACAAGCACACTCTTTTTCTCCCTCTCTCTCTCTCTCTCTCACACACATGCTTTCTCTTTCTCTCTCTCACACGCACACTCTTTCTCTCTCTCTCACACACACACTCTTTCTCTCTCTCGCTCTCTCTCTCTCGCTCACACTCTTTCTCTCTCTCTCTCTCTCTCTCTCTCATGCACACTCTTTTTCTCTCTCTCTCTCTCACGCACACTCTTTCTCTCTCTCTCTTACACATACACTCTTTCTCTCTTTCACGCACGCACACTCTTTCTCTCTCTCTTTCACACACGCACACTCTTTCTCTCTCTCTTTCACATGCGCACACTCTTTCTCTCGCTCTCTCTCACACGCACACACTCTTTCTCTCTCTCTCTCACACACACACACACTCTTTCTCTCTCTCTCTCACACGCACACACTTTCTCTCTCTCTCTCACCAACACACACTCTTTCTCTCTCTCTCTCACACACTCTTTCTCTCTCTCTCTCTCTCACATGCACACTATTTCTCTCTCTCTCACACGCACACTCTTTCTCTCTCTCTCTCAAACACCACTCTTTCTCTCTCTCTCTCACACGAACACACTTTCTCTCTCTCTCTCTCTCACACGCACACTCTTTCTCTCTCACTCTCTCTCATGCACACTCTTTCTCTCTCTCTCTCTCTCTCTCACGCACACTCTTTCTCTTTTTCTCTCTCACATGCACACTCTTTCTCTCTCTCTCTCACACGCGCACACTTTCTCTCTCTCTCACACACACACACTCTTTCTCTCTCTCTCACACACTCTCTCTCTCTCTCTCTCACACGCACACTATTTTTCTCTCTCTCTCACACGCACACTCTTTCTCTCTCTCTCTCTCTCACACGCACACTCTTTCTCTCTCTCTCTCTCTCACACACACGCTTTCTCTTTTTCTCTCTCACACGCACACTCTTTCACTCTCTCTCTCACACGCACGCTTTCTCTTTCTCTCTCTCTCGCACGCACTCTTTCTCTTTCTCTCTCTCACGCGCACACTCTTTCTCTCTCTCTCATGCACACTCCTTTTCTCTCTCTCTCTCTCTCTCTCATGCACACTCTTTCTCTCTTTCTCTCTCACATGCACACTCTTTCTCTCTCTCTCTCACACGCACACTCTTTGTCTCTCTCTCTCTCTCTCTCTTGCACGCACTCTTTCTCTCTCTCTCTCTCTCACATGCACACTCTTTCTATCTCTCTCTTTCTCACACGCACACTCTTTCTCTCTCTCTCACAAGCACACTCTTTCTCTCTCTCTCTCTCTCTCACACACACACTCTCTCTCTCTCTCTCTCATGCACAATCTTTTTCTCTATCTCTCTCTCACGCACACTCTTTCTCTCTCTCTCACACACACACTCTTTCTTTCTCTCTCTGTCTCACACACACTATTTCTCTCTTTTTCTCTCTTACAGACACACTCTCTGTCTCCTTCTCTTACACACACACTCTTCTCTCTCTCTCTCACACAAACTCTATTTCTCTCTCTCTCTCACACACACTCTTTTTCTCTCTCTCTCTCTCACACATACACTTTTTCTCTCTTTCTCACACACGCACACTCTATCGCTCTCGCGCTCTGTCTCTCTCTCTCTCACTCTCACGCTCTGTCTCCCTCTCGCTCTCGCGTTCTGTCTCTCTCTATCTCGCTCTGTCTCTCTCTCTCGCTCTCGCGCTCTGTCTCTCTCTCTCTCGCTCTCGCGCTCTGTCTCGCTCTCTCTCGCTCTCGCGCTCTGTCTCTCTCTCTCTCGCTCTCGCGCTCTGTCTCTCTCTCTCCCTCGCTCTCGTGCTCTCTCTATCTCTCTCGTTAAAGCGCTTTGTCTCTCTCTCTTTCGCTCTCGTGCACTGTCTCCCTCTCTCTCGCTCTCTCGCTCTCGCGCTCTGTCTCTCTCCCGCTCTCACGCTCTGTCTCTCTCTTGCTCACCCGCTCTGCCTCTCGCTCTCACGCTCTGTCTCTCTCTCACTCTCGCGCTCTGTCTCTCTCTCGCTCTTGCGCTCTGTCTCTCTCTCGCTCTCGCTCTCACGCTCTGTTGCTCTCTTGCTCTCGCGCTCTGTCTCTCTCTCACTCTTTTGCGCTCTGTCTCTGGTGGTCTTTTCCCCTTGTGCTCTGTGTCTCCCTCGCTCTCAGCTCTGTCTCTCTCTCTCTCTCGCTCTCCCTCTTGTGCTCTGTCTCTTGCTCTCTCTCCCTATCTCTCTCCCTCTCATGCTCTGTCTCTCTCATGCTCTGTCTCACTGTCTTTCGCTCTCCTCTCATGCTCTGTCTCTCTAACTCTCCCTCTCGCGCTCTGTCTCTCTCTCTATCCCTCTCACGCTCTGTCTCTCTCACTCTCGCTCTCCCTCTTGCGCTCTGTCTCTCTCTCTCTTTCACTCTCGCGCTCTGTCTCTCTCTTTCTCTCACGCTCTGTCTCTCTCTCTCACTCTCGCACTGTCTCTCTCTCTTGCTCTTGCACTCTGTCTCTCCCTCTTTCTCTCGTGCTCTTTCTCTCTCTCTCTCTCTCCCTCTCGCACTCTGTCTATATTACTCTCACTCTACTTCTCATGCTCTGTTTCTCTCTCTCTTGGTCTCCTCTCGCGCTCTGTCTCTCTCCCGCTCTGTCTCTCTTTCTCTCTCTCCCTCTCGAGCTCTGTCTCTCTCACTCTCTCTCTCTCTCTTGCTCTCCTCTTGCTCTCTGTCTCTCTCTCTACGCTCTGTCTGTCTCTCTCTCTCTCTCTGTGCCTCTCGCGCTCTGTGTCTCTCTCTTGCTCTCCCGCTCATGCTCTGTGTCTCTCACCCACTCTCCCACACTGTCTCTCTCTCTCGCGCTCTGTCTCTCTCTCTCACTCTCCTCTGGCGCTCTGTCTCTCCTTCTCTCACTCTCCCTCTGGCGCTCTGTCTCTCTGTCTTTCGCTTTCCCTCTCGTGATCACTCTCTCTCTCTCTTGCTCTCCTGCTCACGCTCTGTGTGTCTTTCTCTCTCTCTCTCATTCTCACGCTCTGTCTCTCTCTCCCTCTCCGGCTCTCTCTCTCTCTCTCTATCTCCCTCTCATGCTCTGTCTGTCTCTCTCACGCTCTCCTCTCGTGCTCTGTCTCTCTGTCACTCGCTCCCCTCTCGCACTCTGTCTCTCTCTTTTTTGCTCACTCTCTCGCGCACTGTCTCTCTCTCTCTCGCTCTCGCGCTCTGTCTCTCTTTCGTACTCTCGCACTCTGTCTCTCTTTCGTGCTCTGTCTCTCTCCCTCTCGCTCTCGCTCTTGGGCTCTGTCTCTCTCTCTCTCGCTCCCCTCTTGTGCTCTGTCTCTCTCTCACTCGCTCCCCTCTCGCGCTCTGCCTCTCCCTTTTTCGCTCACTCTCTCGCGCTCTGTCTCTCTCTCTCTCGCTCTCGCGCTCTGTCTCTCTCTCTCTCGCTCTCGCGCTCTGTCTCTCTCTCTCTCGCTCTTGCTCTCACGCTCTGTCTCTCTCTCTCTCGCTCCGTCTCTCTATCTCTCGCTCTCGTGCTCTGTCTCTCTCTCTCTCGCTCTCCCACTCTCTCTTTCTCTCTCTCTTTCACACGCACACTCTTTCTCTCTCTCTCTTTCACACGCACACACTCTTTCTCTCTCTCTTTCACACGCACACACTCTTTCTCTCTCTCTTTCACACGCACACACTCTTTCTCTCTCTCTCTCACGCACACACTCTTTCTCCCTCTCTCTCACGCACACACGCACACTCTTTCTCTCTCTCTCTCACATGCACACTCTTTCTCTCTCTCTTTCACATGCGCACACTCTTTCTCTCTCTCCTTCACACGCACACACTCTTTCTATCTCTCTCTCACACGCACACAGTCTTTCTCTCTCTCTCTCTCTCTCACACGCACACACACTCTCACACGCACACACTTTCTCTCTCTCTCTCACAAACAAACACACTCTTTCTCTCTCTCTCTCACACACTCTTTCTTTCTCTCTCTCTCTCTCTTACACACACGTATTCTTTCTGTCTCTCTTACACACACACTCTTTTCTCTCTCTCTCACACACGCACACTCTTTTTCTCTCTCTTTCTCTCACACGCACACTCTTTCTCGCTGTCTCTCTCTCACATGCACACTCTTTCTCTCTCTCTTTCTGTCACACGCACACTCTTTCTCTCTATCTTTCACACAGACACTCTTTTTCTCTCTCTCTCTCTCTCTCTCTCACACACACACTCTTTTTTTCTCTCTCTCTCTCTCACAAACATACTCTTTCTCTCTCTCTCACTCACAAACACAAACTTTCACTCTCTCTCTCACACAAGCACAATCGTTCTCTATTTCACACAGGCACACTCTTTCTTTCTCTCTTTCACACATGCACACTCTTTTTCTCTTTCACACATGCACAATCTTTCTTTCACACACACACTCTTGCTCTCTCTCTCTCTCACACACACACACTCTTTCTCTCTCATTCTCTCTCTCACACACACTCTTTGTCTCTATTTCTCTCTCTTTCACACGCACACTCTTTCTCTCTCTCTCTTTCACATGCACACACTCTTTTTCTCTCTCTTTCGCACGCACACACTCTTTCTCTCTTCCTTTCACACGCACACACTCTTTCTCTCTCTATTTCACACGCACACACTCTTTCTCTCTCTCTCACACACACGCACAATCTTTCTCTCTCTCTCTCTCACACATGCACACTCTTTCTCTCTCTCTCACACACACGCACACTCTTTCTCTCTCTCTCTCACACGCACACTCTTTCTCGCTGTCTCTCTCTCTCACATGCACACTCTTTCTGTCACACGCACACTCTTTCTCTCTCTCTTTCACACACACACACACTCTTTTTCTCTCTCTCTCTCACAAACATACTCTTTCTCTCTCTCTCACTCACACACACACACTTTCACTCTCTCTCTCACACAAGCACAATCTTTCTCTCTTTCACACACGCACAGTCTTTCTTTCTCTCTTTCACACACGCACACTCTTTCTCTCTTTCACACACGCACAATCTTTCTTTCACAAACACACTCTTGCTCTCTCTCTCTCACACACACACACTCTTTCTCTCTCATTCTCTCTCTCACACACACTCTTTCTCTCTCTTTCTCTCTCTTTCACACTCACACTCTTTCTCTCTCTCTCTTTCACACGCACACACTCTTTCTCTCTTCCTTTCACACGCCCACACTCTTTCTCTCTCTCTTTCACACGCACACACTCTTTCTCTCTCTCACACAGACGCACAATCTTTCTCTCTCTCTCTCTCACACATGCACACTCTTTCTCTCTCTCTCTCACACACGCACACTCTTTCTCTCTCTCTCTCACACACGCACACTCTTTCTCTCTCTCTTTCACACGCGCACACTCTTTCTCTCTCTCTTTCACATGCGCACAATCTTTCTCTCTCTCTCACACGCACACACTCTTTCTCTCTCTCTCTCTCTCACACGCGCACACCTTCTCTCTCTCTCTCTCTCACTCACACACACTCTTTCTCTCTCTCTCTCACACACTCTTTCTCTCTCTCTCTCACACGCACACTATTTCTCTCTCTCTCTCACACGCACACTCTTTCTCTCTCTCTCACACGCACACTCTTTTTCTCTCTCTCTCTCTCTCTCTCACACACACGCTTTCTCTTTCTCTCTCTCACACGCACACTCTTTCTCTCTCTCTCTCACACGCACACTCTTTCTCTCTCTCGCTCTCTCTCTCTCGCACACACTTTCTCTCTCTCTTTCACACACACATACACTCTTTTTCTCTCTCTCTCTCTCTCACACACACACACTCTTTTTCTCTCTCTCTCTCTCACAAACATACTCTTTCTCTCTCTCTCACACACACACTCACACTTTCACTCTCTCTCTCTCACACAAGCACACTCTTTCTCTCTTTCACACATGCAGACTCTTTCTTTCTCTCTTTCACACACGCACACTCTTTCTCTTTTTCTTTCACACGCACACACTCTTTCACTCTCTCTTTCACACGCACACACTCTTTCTCTCTCTCTCTCTCTCACACATGCACACTCTTTTTCTCTCTCTCACACACGCACACTCTTTCTCTCTCTCTCTCACACGCACAATCTTTTTCTCTCATTCTCTCACACACACACTCTTTCTCTCTCTTTCTCTGTCTTTCACACGCACACTCTTTCTCTCTCTCTCTTTCACATGCACACACTCTTTCTCTCTCTCTTTCACACGCACACACTCTTACTCTTTTTCTTTCACACGCACACACTCTTTCACTCTCTCTTTCACACGCACACACTCTTTCTCTCTCTCTCTCTCACACACGCACACTCTTTCTCTCTTTCTCTCTCACACACGCACACTCTTTCCCTCTCTCTCACACACGCACACTCTTTCCCTCTCTCTCACACACGCACACTCTTTCCCTCTCTCTTTCACACACGCACAATCTTTCTTTCACACACACACTCTTGCTCTCTCTCTCTCACACACACACACTCTTTTTCTCTCATTCTCTCTCACACACACACTCTTTCTCTCTCTTTCTCTGTCTTTCACACGCACTCTCTTTCTCTCTCTCTTTCACATGCACACACTCTCTCTCTCTTTCACACGCACACACTCTTTCTCTCTTTCTTTCACACGCACACACTCTTTCTCTCTCTCTTTCACACGCACACACTCTTTCTCTCTCTCTCACGCATGCAAACTCTTCCTCTCTCTCACACATGCACACTCTTTCTCTCTCTCTCTCACGCATGCACACACTTTCTCTCTCTCTCTCACACGCACACTCTTTCTCTCTCTCTTTCACGCACGCACACTCTCTCTCTCTCTTTCACACATGCACACTCTTTCTCTCTCTCTTTCACACGCGCGTAATCTTTCTCTCTCTCTTTCACATGCGCACACTCTTTCTCTCGCTCTCTCTCACACGCACACACTCTTTCTCTCTCTCTCTCTCACACACGCACACTCTTTCTCTCTCTCTCTCTCTCACACGCACACTCTTTCTCTCTCTCTTTCACACACGCACACTCTTTCTCTCTCTCTTTCACATGCGCACACTCTTTCTCTCGCTCTCTCTCACACGCACACACTCTTTCTCTCTCTCTCTCTCACACACACACACTCTTTCTCTCTCTCTCTCTCACACGCGCACACTTTCTCTCTCTCTCACAAACACACACTCTTTCTCTCTCTCTCTCACACACACTTTCTCTCTTTCTCTCTCTCACATGCACACTATTTCTCTCTCTCTCACACGCACACTCTTTTTCTCTCTCTCTCTCTCTCACACACACACGCTTTCTCTTTCTCTCTCTCACACACACACTCTTTCTCTCTCTCTCACACGCACACTCTTTCTCTCTCTCGCTCTCTCTCTTGCTCACACTCTTTCTCTCTCTCTCTCACACGCACACTCTTTCTCTCTCACTCTCTCTCATGCACACTCTTTCTCTCTCTCTCTCTCTCTCTCACGCACACTCTTTCTCTTTTTCTCTATCACATGCACACTCTTTCTCTCTCTCTCACACGCGCACACTTTCTCTCTCTCTCACACACACACACTCTTTCTCTCTCTCTCACACACTCTTTCTCTCCCTCTCTCACACGCACACTATTTTTCTCTCTCTCTCACACGCACACTCTTTCTCTCTCTCTCTCTCACACGCACAGTCTTTCTCTCTCTCTCTCTCACACACACGCTTTCTCTTTTTCTCTCTCACACGCACACTCTTTCTCTCTCTCTCTCACACGCACACTCTTTCACTCTCTCTCTCTCTCTCACACGCACGCTTTCTCTTTCTCTCTCTCTCGCACGCACTCTTTCTCTTTCTCTCTCTCACGAGCACACTCTTTCTCTCACTCTCTCTCATGCACACTCTTTTTCTCTCTCTCTCTCTCTCTCACGCACACTCTATCTCTCTTTCTCTCTCACATGCACACTCTTTCTCTCTCTCTCTCACACGCACACTCTTTGTCTCTCTCTCTCTCTCTCTTGCATGCACTCTTTCTCTCTCTCTCTCTCACACGCACACTCTTTCTATCTCTCTCTTTCTCACATGCACACTCTCTCTCTCTCACACGCACACTCTTTCTCTCTCTCGCTCTCTCTCTCTCACACACACTCTCTCTCTCTCTCATGCACACTCTTTTTCTCTCTCTCTCTCTCACGCACACTCTTTCGCTCTCTCTCGCTTACACACACACTCTTTCTCTCTCACACACACACTCTTTCTTTCTCTCTCTCTGTCTCACATACACTATTTCTCTCTTATTCTCTCTTACACACACACTCTCTGTCTCTCTCTCTTACACACACACTCTTCTCTCTCTCTCTCACACAAACTCTATTTCTCTCTCTCTCTTTCTCACACACACTCTTTTTCTCTCTCTCTCTCTCACACATACACTTTTTCTCTCTTTCTCACACACGCACACTCTATCGCTCTCGCGCTCTGTCTCTCTCTCTCTCGCTCTCGCGCACTGTCTCTCTCTCGCTCTCGCGCTCTGTCTTGCTCTCTCTCGCTCTCGCGCTCTGTCTCTCTCTCTCTCGCTCTCGCGCTCTGTCTCTCTCCCTCGCTCTCGTGCTCTCTCTATCTCTCTCGTTCTAGCGCTTTGTCTCTCTCTCTCTCGCTCTCGTGCACTGTCTCCCTCTCTCTCGCTCTCGCGCTCTCTCTCTCTCTCACTCGCTCCCCTCTCGTGCTCTGTATCTCTCCTTTTCGCTCTCCATCTCATGCACTGTCTCTCTCGCTCTGGCGCACTGCCTCTCTCGCTCTCGCGCTCTGTCTCTCTCTCTCTCGCTCTCGCGCTCTGTCTCTCTCTCTCTCGCTCTCGCGCTCTGTCTCTCTCTCTCTTGCTCTTGCGCTCTGTCTCTCTCTCGCTCTCGTGCTCTGTCTCTCTCTCTCTCTCGCTCTGTCTCTCTCTCTCTCACTCTCGCGCTCTGTCTCTCTCTCTCTCGCTCTCGTGCTCTGTCTCTCTCTATCTCTCTCGCTCTCGCTCTCTGTCTCTCTCTCTCTCTCGCTCTCGCGCTCTGTCTCTCTGTCTCTCGCTCTCGCATTTTGTCTCTCTCTCTCGCTCTCGCGCTCTGTCTCTCTCTCCCTCGCTCTGTCTCTCTCTCTCTCGCTCTCGCGCTCTGTCTCTCTCTCTCTCTCGCTCTCGTGCTCTGTCTCTCTCTATCTCTCTTGCTCTCGCTCTCTGTCTCTCTCTCTCTCTCTCTCTCTCGCGTTCTGTCTCTCTCCCGCTCTCACGCTCTGTCTCTCTCTTGCTCACACGCTCTGTCTCTCACTCTCACGCTCTGTCTCTCTCTCACTCTCGCGCTCTGTCTCTCTCTCGCTCTCGCGCTCTGTCTCTCTCTCGCTCTCACGCTCTGTCTCTCTCTCGCGCTCTGTCTCTCTCTCACTCTTTCGCGCTCTGTCTCTCGTGGTCTTTTCCCCTTGTGCTCTGTGTCTCCCTTGCTCTCAGCTCTGTCTCTCTCTCTCTCTCGCTCTCCCTCTTGTGCTCTGTCTCTTGCTCTCTCTCTCCCTATCTCTCTCCCTCTCATGCACTGTCTCTCTCGCGCTCTGTCTCTCTCTCTCGCTCTCCCTCTTGCTCACTCTCTCCCTCTCATGCTCTGTCTCTCTCGCGCTCTGTCTCACTGTCTTTCGCTCTCCTCTCATGCTCTGTCTCTCTCACTCTCTCTCTCGCTCTCGCGATCTGACTCGCTCTCTCTCGCTCTGTCTCTCTCTCTCTCACTCTCGCGCTCTGTCTCTCTCTCTCTCGCTCTCGTGCTCTGTCTCTCTCTGTCTCGTTCTCCCACTCTCTCTCTCTCTCTCTCACTCCCGCGCTCTATCTCCCTCTCTCTCCTTCTCTCGCTCGGCCTCTCTCTCTCTCACTCTGTCTCTCTGTCTCTCGCTCTCGCGCTCTGTCTCTCTCTCTCTCTCACTCTCGCGCTCTGTCTCTCTCTCTCTCGCTCTCGCACTCTTTCTCTCTCTATCGCTCTCGCGCTTTGCTTCTCTCTGTCTCACTCACCCTTTCGCACTCTCTCTCATGTTCTGTCTCTCTCTCTCTCGCTCTACTTCTCGCGCTCTGTCTCTCAATTTTTCACTCTCAGTCTCACGCACTGTCTCTCTCTCTCTCGCTCTCACGCTCTGTCTCTCTATCTCTCGCTCTCGTGCTCTGTCTCTCTCTCTCTCGCACTCGCACTCTCTCTTTCTCTCTCTCTTTCACACGCACACACTCTTTCTCTCTCTCTTTCACACGCGCACACTCTTTCTCTCTCTCTTTCACACACGCACACTCTTTCTCTCTCTCATGCACACACTCTTTCTCTCTCTCTCTCTCACACACACACGCACACGCTTTCTCTCTCTCTCTCACACACGCACACTCTTTCTCTCTCTCTCTCACACGCACACTCTTTCTCTCTCTCACACACGCACAATCCTTCTCTCTCTCTTGCACACATGCACACTCTTTCTCTCTCTCTTTCACATGCGCACACTCTTTCTCTCTCTCCTTCACACGCACACACTCTTTCTATCTCTCTCTCTCACATGCACACAGTCTTTCTCTCTCTCTCTCTCACACGCACACACTTTCTCTCTCTCACACAAACACACTCTTTCTCTCACTCTCTCACACACTCTTTCTCTCTCTCTCTCTCACACGCACCCTATTTCTCTCTCTCTTTCACACGCACACTCTTTCTCGCTGTCTCTCTCTCACATGCACACTCTTTCTCTCTCTCTTTCTCTCACACGCACACTCTTTCTCTCTCTCTCTTTCACACACACATACACTCTTTTTCTCTCTCTCTGTCTCTCACACACACACACACTTTCACTCTCTCTCTCACACAAGCACAATCTTTCTCTCTTTCACACACGCACACTCTTTCTTTCTCTCTTTCACACATGCACACTCTTTCTCTCTTTCACACATGCACAATCTTTCTTTCACACACACTCTCTTGCTCTCTCACACACACACACACTCTTTCTCTCTCATTCTCTCTCTCACACACACTCTTTCTCTCTCTTTCTCTCTCTTTCACATGCGCACACTCTTTCTCTCTCTCTCTCACACGCACACACTCTCTCTCTTCACACGCACACACTATTTCTCTCTCTCTCTCTCACACACACACACTCTCTCTCTCTCTTCACACGCACACACTCTTTCTCTCTCTCTCTCTCACACGCGCACACTTTCTCTCTCTCTCTCACAAACACATACTCTTTCTCTCTCTCACACACTCTTTCTCTCTCTCTCCTTCTCTCTCACATGCACACTATTTCTCTCTCTCTCACACGCACACACTTTCTCTCTCTCTCTCTCACAAGCACACTCTTTTTCTCTCTCTCTCTCTCTCTCTCACACACAAGCTTTCTCTTTCTCTCTCTCACACGCACACTCTTTCTCTCTCTCTCTCTCACACACACACTCTTTCTCTCTCTCGCTCTCTCTCTCTCGCTCACACTCTTTCTCTCTCTCTCTCTCTCACACGCACACTCTTTCTCTCTCTCTCTCTCTCTCATGCACACTCTTTCTCGCTCTCTCTCTCTCTCACGCACACTCTTTGTCTCTCTCTCTCTCTCTCTCTCGCACGCAATTTTTCTCTCTCTCTCTCTCACATGCACACTCTTTCTATCTCTCTCTCTCTCACACGCACACTCTTTCTC
This sequence comes from Carcharodon carcharias, assembly GCF_017639515.1. Taxonomy (NCBI): domain Eukaryota; kingdom Metazoa; phylum Chordata; class Chondrichthyes; order Lamniformes; family Lamnidae; genus Carcharodon; species Carcharodon carcharias. The sequence continues at coordinate 29,094,161 of NC_054488.1, forward strand.
TCTCTCTCTCACACGCACACTCTTTCTCTCTGTCGCTCTCTCTCTCTCTCGCACACACTCTCTCTCTCTCACAAGCACACTCTTTCTCTCTCTCTCTCTCTCATGCACACTCTTTTTCTCTCTCTCTCTCTCACACACACTCTTTCTCTCTCTCTCTTACACATACACTCTTTCTCTCTCTCTCACACACACTCTTTCTTTCTCTCTCTCTGTCTCACACACACTCTTTCTCTCTTATTCTCTCTTACACACACACTCTCTGTCTCTCTCTCTTACACACACAAACTCGTTCTCTCTCTCTCTTACACACACTCACATTTTCTCTCTCTCTCTCTCACACACACACTTTTTTTCTCTCTCTCTCTCACACATACTCTTTTTCTCTCTTTCTCACACACGCACACTCTCTCGCTCTCGCGCTCTGTCTCTCTCTCGCTCTCGTGCTCTGTCTCTCTCTCTCTCGCTCTTTCTCTCTCTCTCTCGCTCTCGCGCTCTGTCTCTCTCTCTCGCTCTCGCGCTCTGTCTCGCTCTCTCTCGCTCTCGCGCTCTGTCTCTCTCTCTAGCTATCGCGCTCTGTCTCTCTCTGTCCCTCGTTCTCGTGCTCTCTCTCTCTCTCTCTCGTTTTAGCGTTTGTCTCTCTCTCTCTCTCGCTCTCGTGCGCTGTCTCCCTCTCTCTCGCTCTCGCGCTCTCTCTCTCTCTCACTCGCTCCCCTCTCGTGCTCTGTATCTCTCCTTTTCACTCTCCGTCTCATGCACTGTCTCTCTCGCTCTAGCGCACTGCCTCTCTCGCTCTCGCGCTCTGTCTCTCTCTCTCTCGCTCTCGCGCTCTGTCTCTCTCTCTCTTGCTCTTGCGCTCTGTCTCTCTCTCTCTTGCTCTTGCGCTCTGTCTCTCTCGCGCTCTGTCTCTCTCTCGCTCTCGCGCTCTGTCTCTCTCTCGCTCTCGCTCTGTCTCTCTCTTGCGCTCTGTCTCTCTCTCACTCTTTCGCGCTCTGTCTCTCGTGGTCTTTTCCCCTTGTGCTCTGTGTCTCCCTTGCTCTCAGCTCTGTCTCTCTCTCTCTCTCGCTCTCCCTCTTGTGCTCTGTCTCTTGCTCTCTCTCTCCCTATCTCTCTCCCTCTCATGCTCTGTCTCTCTCGCGCTCTGTCTCACTCTCTCTCTCTCACTCTCCCTCTTGCTCACTCTCTCCCTCTCATGCTCTGTCTCTCTCGCGCTCTGTCTCAATGTCTTTCGCTCTCCTCTCATGCTCTGTCTCTCTCACTCTCTCTCGCTCTCGCGATCTGTCTCGCTCTCTCTCGCTCTCGTGCTCTGTCTCTCTCTCTCTCGCTCTCACACTCTGTCTCTCTCTCTCACTCTCGCGCACTGTCTATCTCTCGGTCTCGTGCTCTGTTTCTCTCTCTCTCTCGCTCTCGCGCCTTTTCTCTCTCTCTCTCTCTCGCTCCCCTCAAGCGCTCTGTCTCTCAATTTTTCACTCTCCGTCTCGCGCACTGTCTCTCTCTCGCTCTCACGCTCTGTCTCTCTCTCTCTCGCTCTCGCGCTCTGTCTCTCTCTCGCTCTCGTGCTCTGTCTCTCTCTCTCTCGTTCTCCCACTCTCTCTCTCTCTCACTCTCGCGCTCTGTCTCCCTCTCTCTCCTTCTCTCGCTCGGCCTCTCTCTCTCTCACTCTGTCTCTCTGTCTCTCGCTCTCGCGCTCTGTCTCTCTCTCTCTCGCTTCGTGCTCTGTCTCTCTCTCTCTCGCTCTCGCACTCTTTCTCTCTCTATCGCTCTCGCGCTTTGCTTCTCTCTGTCTCACTCACCCTTTTGCACTCTCTCTCAAGCTTTGTCTCTCTCTCTCTCGCTCTACTTTTCGCGCTCTGTCTGTGTCTCTCTCGCTCCCCTCTCATGCTCTGTCTCTCAATTTTTCACTCTCAGTCTCACGCACTGTCTCTCTCTCTCACTCTCACGCTCTGTCTCTCTGTCTCTCGCTCTCATGCTCTGTCTCTCTCTCTCTCTCGCTCTCGCACTCTCTCTTTCACATGCACACTCTTTCTCTCTCTCTCTTTCACATGCACACACTCTTTCTCGCTCTTTTTCACACGCACACACTCTTTCTCTCTCTCTTTCACACGCACACAGTCTTTCTCTCTCTCTCTCACGCACACACTCTTTCTCTCTCTCTCTCACGCACACACGCACAATCTTTCTCTCTCTCTCTCATACACGCACACTCTTTCTCTCTCTCTCTCTCACACACGCACACTCATTCTCTCTCTCACACACGCACAATCTTTCTCTCTCTCTTTCACACATGCACACTCTTTCTCTCTCTCTTTCACA